>NC_092738.1:2373142-2415642 GCF_047496885.1 Scyliorhinus torazame
TCCCTATCTCTGTCACCTCCTCCAGTCCCCCTACACCCCTCCCTATCTCTGTAACCTCCTCCAGTCCCCCTACACCCCTCCATATCTCTGTAACCTCCTCCAGCCCCTACACCCCTCCCTCTCTCTGTAACCTCCTCCAGCCCCCTACACCCCTCCCTATCTCTGTAACCTCCTCCAGCCCCCTACACCCCTCCCTATCTCTGTAACCTCCTCCAGCCCCCTACAACCCTCCCTATCTCTGTAACCTGCTCCAGCCCCCCCTACACCCCTCCCTATCTCCATAACCTCCTCCAGCCCCCTACACCCCTCCCTATCTCTGTAACCTCCTCCAGCCCCCTACACCCCTCCCAATCTGTGTAACCTCCTCCAGTCCCCCTACACCCCTCCCTATCTCTGT
The DNA here is from genome assembly GCF_047496885.1 of Scyliorhinus torazame. Taxonomy (NCBI): domain Eukaryota; kingdom Metazoa; phylum Chordata; class Chondrichthyes; order Carcharhiniformes; family Scyliorhinidae; genus Scyliorhinus; species Scyliorhinus torazame. The sequence goes on from NC_092738.1 coordinate 2,373,540, forward strand.
AACCTCCTCCAGCACCGTACATCCCTCCCTATCTCTGTAACCACCTCCAGCCCCGACACCCCTCCCTATCTCTCTAACCCCCTCCAGCCCCCTACAACCCCTCCCAATCTGTATAACTTCCTCCAGTCCCCCTACACCCCTCCATATCTCTGTAACCTCCTCCAGTCCCCTACACCCCTCCCTATCTCTGTAACCTCGTCCAGCCCCCCTCCAACGCTCCCTATCTCTGTAACCTCCTCCAGCCCCCTACACCCCTCCCTATCTCTGTAACCTCCTCCAGCCCCTACAACACTCCCTATCTCTGTAACCTCCTCCAGCCCCCTACAACCCTCCCTATCTCTGTAACCTCCTCCAGCCCCCCTACAACCCCTCCCTATCTCTAACCTCCTCCAGTCCCCCTACAACCCTCCCTATCTCTAACCTCCTCCAGCACCCGACAACCCTCCCAGTCTCTGTAACCTCCTCCAGCCCCTTACACCCCTCCCTATCTCTGTAACCTCCTCCAGTTCCCTACACCCCTCCCTATCTCTGTAACCTCCTCCAGCCCCGACACCCCTCCCTATCTCTGTAACCTCCTCCAGTCCCCTACACCCCTCCCTATCTCTGTAACCTCCTCCAGTCCCCTACAATGCTCCCTATCTCTGGAACCTCCTCCAGCCCCCGACACCCTCCCTATCTCTGTCACCTCCTCCAGCCCCTACAACACTCCCTATCTCTGTAACCTCCTCCAGTCCCCTACACCCCTCCCTATATATGTAACCACCTCCAGCCCCTACACATCTCCCTATCTCTGTAACCTCCTCCAGCCCCTACACCCCTCCCTATCTCTGTAACCTCCTCCAGTCCCCAACACCCCTCCCTATCTCTGTAACCTCCTCCAGCCCCTACACCCCACCCTATCCCTGTAACCTCCTCCAGCCCCCTACACCCCTCCCTATCTCTGTAACCTCCTCCAGCCCCCTACAGCCTTCCCCATCTCTGTAACCTCCTCCAGCCCCCTACACCCCTCCCTATCTCTGTAACCTCCTCCAGCTCTCTACACCCCTCCCTATCTTTGTAACCTCCTCCAGCCCCTACACCCCTCCCTATCTCTGTAACCTCCTCCAGCCCCCTACACCCTCCCTATCTCTTTAACCTCCTCCAGCCCCTCCAACCCTCCTTATCACTGTAACCTCCTCCAGCCCCCTACACCCCTCCCTATCTCTGTAACCTCCTCCAGCCCCCTACACCCCTCCCTATCTCTGTAACCTCCTCCAGCCCCTCCAACCATCACTATCTCTGTAACCTCCTCCAGTCCCCCTACACCCCTCCTTATCTCTGTAACCTCCTCCAGTCCCCTACACCCCTCCCTATCTCTGTAACCACCTCCAGCCCCTACACATCTCCCTATCTCTGTAACCTCCTCCAGCCCCTACACCCCTCCCTATCTCTGTAACCTCCTCCAGTCCCCGACACCCCTCCCTATCTCTGTAACCTCCTCCAGCCCCCTACAGCCCTCCCCATCTCTGTAACCTCCTCCAGCCCCCTACACCCCTCCCTATCTCTGAAACCTCCTCCAGCTCTCTACACCCCTCGCTATCTCTGTAACCTCCTCCAGCCCCTACACCCCACCCTATCTCTGTAACCTCCTCCAGCCCCCTACACCCCTCCCTATCTCTGTAACCTCCTCCAGCCCCCTACACCCCTCCCTATCTCTGTAACCTCCTCCAGTCCCCCTACACCCCTCCCTATCTCTGTAACCTCCTCCAGTCCCCCTCCACCCCTCCATATCTCTGTAACCTCCTCCAGTCCCCTCCCTATCTCTGTAACCTCCTCCAGCCCCCCTACAACCCTCCCTATCTCTAACCTCCTCCAGCCCCCGACAACCCTCCCTGTCTCTGTAATCTCCTCCAGTCCCCCTACAACCCTCCCTATCTCTAACCTCCTCCAGCACCCGACAACCCTCCCAGTCTCTGTAACCTCCTCCAGCCCCCTACACCCCTCCCTATCTCTGTAACCTCCTCCAGTTCCCTACACCCCTCCCTATCTCTGTAACCTCCTCCAGCCCCGACACCCCTCCCTATCTCTGTAACCTCCTCCAGTCCCCTACACCCCTCCCTATCTCTGTAACCTCCTCCAGTCCCCTACAATGCTCCCTATCTCTGGAACCACCTCCAGCCCCCGACACCCTCCCTATCTCTGTAACCTCCTCCAGCCCCGACAACCCTCCCTATCTCTGTAACCTCCTCCAGCCCCCTACACCCCTCCCTATCTCCGTAACCTCCTCCAGCCCCCTACACCCCTCCCTATCTCTGTAACCTCCTCCAGCCCCGTACACCCCTCCCTATCTCTGGAACCACCTCCAGCCCCTACACCCCTCCCTATCTCTGTAACCTCCTCCAGCCCCCTACACCCCTCCCTATCTCTGTAACCTCCTCCAGCCCCCTACACCCCTCCCTATCTCTGTAACGTCCTCCAGTCCCCCTACACCCCTCCCTATCTCTGTAACCTCCTCCAGTCCCCCTCCACCCCTCCATATCTCTGTAACCTCCTCCAGTCCCCTTCCTATCTCTGTAACCTCCTCCAGCCCCCCTACAACCCTCCCTATCTCTAACCTCCTCCAGCCCCCGACAACCCTCCCTGTCTCTGTAACCTCCTCCAGCCCCGACAACCCTCCCTATCTCTGTAACCTCCTCCAGCCCCCTACACCCCTCCCTATCTCTGTAACCTCCTCCAGCCCCCTACACCCATCCCTATCTCAGTAACCTCCTCCAGCCCCCTACACCCATCCCTATCTCTGGAAACTCCTCCAGCCCCCTACAACCCTCCCCATCTGTGTCACCTCCTCCTGCCCCCTACACCCCTCCCTATCTCTGTAACCTCCTCCAGCCCCTACAACCATCCCTATCTCTGTAACCTCCTCCAGGCCCCTACAACCCTCCCTATCTCTGTAACCTCCTCCAGCCCCCCTACAACCCTCCCTATCTCTCTAACCTCCTCCAGCCCCCGACAACCTTCCTCGTCTCGGTAACCTCCTCCAGGCCCCTACAACCCTCCCTATCTCTGTAACCTCCTCCAGCCCCCCTACAACCCTCCCTATCTCTAACCTCCTCCAGCCCCCGACAACCCTCCCTGTCTCTGTAACCTCCTCCAGTCCCCCTACAACCCTCCCTATCTCTAACCTCCTCCAGCACCCGACAACCCTCCCAGTCTCTATAACCTCCTCCAGCCCCCTACACCCCTCCCTATCTCTGTAACCTCCTCCAGTCCCCTACACCCCTCCCTATCTCTGTTACCTCCTCCAGCCCCTACAACACTCCCTATCTCTGTAACCTCCTCCACCCCCCTACACCCCTCCCTATCTCTGTAACCTCCTCCAGCCCCCTACACCCTTCCCTATCTCTGTAACTTCCTCCAGCCCCTACACCCCTCCCTATCTTTGTAACCTCCTCCAGTCCCTACACCCCTCCCTATCTCTGTAACCTCCTCCAGCCCCCTACAACCCTCCCTATCTCTGTAACCTCCTACAGCCCCCTACACCCCTCCCTATCTCTGTAACCTCCTCCAGCCCCCTACACCCCTCCCTATCTCTGTAACCTCCTCCAGCCCCTACACCCCTCCCTATCTTTGTAACCTCCTCCAGTCTCTACACCCCTCCCTATCTCTGTAACCTCCTCCAGTCCCCCTACACCCCTCCCTATCTCTGTAACCTCCTCCAGTCCCCCTACACCCCTCCATATCTCTGTAACCTCCTCCAGCCCCTACACCCCTCCCTCTCTCTGTAACCTCCTCCAGCCCCCTACACCCCTCCCTATCTCTGTAACCTCCTCCAGCCCCCTACAACCCTCCCTATCTCTGTAACCTGCTCCAGCCCCCCCTACACCCCTCCCTATCTCCATAACCTCCTCCAGCCCCCTACACCCCTCCCTATCTCTGTAACCTCCTCCAGCCCCCTACACCCCTCCCAATCTGTGTAACCTCCTCCAGTCCCCCTACACCCCTCCCTATCTCTGTAACCTCCTCCAGCACCGTACATCCCTCCCTATCTCTGTAACCACCTCCAGCCCCGACACCCCTCCCTATCTCTCTAACCCCCTCCAGCCCCCTACACCCCTCCCAATCTGTATAACTTCCTCCAGTCCCCCTACACCCCTCCATATCTCTGTAACCTCCTCCAGTCCCCTACACCCCTCCCTATCTCTGTAACCTCGTCCAGCCCCCCTCCAACGCTCCCTATCTCTGTAACCTCCTCCAGCCCCCTACACCCCTCCCTATCTCTGTAACCTCCTCCAGCCCCTACAACACTCCCTATCTCTGTAACCTCCTCCAGCCCCCTACAACCCTCCCTATCTCTGTAACCTCCTCCAGCCCCCCTACAACCCTCCCTATCTCTAACCTCCTCCAGTCCCCCTACAACCCTCCCTATCTCTAACCTCCTCCAGCACCCGACAACCCTCCCAGTCTCTGTAACCTCCTCCAGCCCCTTACACCCCTCCCTATCTCTGTCACCTCCTCCAGTTCCCTACACCCCTCCCTATCTCTGTAACCTCCTCCAGCCCCGACACCCCTCCCTATCTCTGTAACCTCCTCCAGTCCCCGACACCCCTCCCTATCTCTGTAACCTCCTCCAGTCCCCTACAATGCTCCCTATCTCTGGAACCTCCTCCAGCCCCCGACACCCTCCCTATCTCTGTCACCTCCTCCAGCCCCTACAACACTCCCTATCTCTGTAACCTCCTCCAGTCCCCTACACCCCTCCCTATATATGTAACCACCTCCAGCCCCTACACATCTCCCTATCTCTGTAACCTCCTCCAGCCCCTACACCCCTCCCTATCTCTGTAACCTCCTCCAGTCCCCAACACCCCTCCCTATCTCTGTAACCTCCTCCAGCCCCTACACCCCACCCTATCCCTGTAACCTCCTCCAGCCCCCTACACCCCTCCCTATCTCTGTAACCTCCTCCAGCCCCCTACAGCCTTCCCCATCTCTGTAACCTCCTCCAGCCCCCTACACCCCTCCCTATCTCTGTAACCTCCTCCAGCTCTCTACACCCCTCCCTATCTTTGTAACCTCCTCCAGCCCCTACACCCCTCCCTATCTCTGTAACCTCCTCCAGCCCCCTACACCCTCCCTATCTCTTTAACCTCCTCCAGCCCCTCCAACCCTCCTTATCACTGTAACCTCCTCCAGCCCCCTACACCCCTCCCTATCTCTGTAACCTCCTCCAGCCCCCTACACCCCTCCCTATCTCTGTAACCTCCTCCAGCCCCTCCAACCATCACTATCTCTGTAACCTCCTCCAGTCCCCCTACACCCCTCCTTATCTCTGTAACCTCCTCCAGTCCCCTACACCCCTCCCTATCTCTGTAACCACCTCCAGCCCCTACACATCTCCCTATCTCTGTAACCTCCTCCAGCCCCTACACCCCTCCCTATCTCTGTAACCTCCTCCAGTCCCCGACACCCCTCCCTATCTCTGTAACCTCCTCCAGCCCCCTACAGCCCTCCCCATCTCTGTAACCTCCTCCAGCCCCCTACACCCCTCCCTATCTCTGAAACCTCCTCCAGCTCTCTACACCCCTCGCTATCTCTGTAACCTCCTCCAGCCCCTACACCCCACCCTATCTCTGTAACCTCCTCCAGCCCCCTACACCCCTCCCTATCTCTGTAACCTCCTCCAGCCCCCTACACCCCTCCCTATCTCTGTAACCTCCTCCAGTCCCCCTACACCCCTCCCTATCTCTGTAACCTCCTCCAGTCCCCCTCCACCCCTCCATATCTCTGTAACCTCCTCCAGTCCCCTCCCTATCTCTGTAACCTCCTCCAGCCCCCCTACAACCCTCCCTATCTCTAACCTCCTCCAGCCCCCGACAACCCTCCCTGTCTCTGTAATCTCCTCCAGTCCCCCTACAACCCTCCCTATCTCTAACCTCCTCCAGCACCCGACAACCCTCCCAGTCTCTGTAACCTCCTCCAGCCCCCTACACCCCTCCCTATCTCTGTAACCTCCTCCAGTTCCCTACACCCCTCCCTATCTCTGTAACCTCCTCCAGCCCCGACACCCCTCCCTATCTCTGTAACCTCCTCCAGTCCCCTACACCCCTCCCTATCTCTGTAACCTCCTCCAGTCCCCTACAATGCTCCCTATCTCTGGAACCTCCTCCAGCCCCCGACACCCTCCCTATCTCTGTCACCTCCTCCAGCCCCGACAACCCTCCCTATCTCTGTAACCTCCTCCAGCCCCCTACACCCTTCCCTATCTCTGTAACTTCCTCCAGCCCCTACACCCCTCCCTATCTTTGTAACCTCCTCCAGTCCCTACACCCCTCCCTATCTCTGTAACCTCCTCCAGCCCCCTACAACCCTCCCTATCTCTGTAACCTCCTACAGCCCCCTACACCCCTCCCTATCTCTGTAACCTCCTCCAGCCCCCTACACCCCTCCCTATCTCTGTAACCTCCTCCAGCCCCTACACCCCTCCCTATCTTTGTAACCTCCTCCAGTCTCTACACCCCTCCCTATCTCTGTAACCTCCTCCAGTCCCCCTACACCCCTCCCTATCTCTGTAACCTCCTCCAGTCCCCCTACACCCCTCCATATCTCTGTAACCTCCTCCAGCCCCTACACCCCTCCCTCTCTCTGTAACCTCCTCCAGCCCCCTACACCCCTCCCTATCTCTGTAACCTCCTCCAGCCCCCTACAACCCTCCCTATCTCTGTAACCTGCTCCAGCCCCCCCTACACCCCTCCCTATCTCCATAACCTCCTCCAGCCCCCTACACCCCTCCCTATCTCTGTAACCTCCTCCAGCCCCCTACACCCCTCCCAATCTGTGTAACCTCCTCCAGTCCCCCTACACCCCTCCCTATCTCTGTAACCTCCTCCAGCACCGTACATCCCTCCCTATCTCTGTAACCACCTCCAGCCCCGACACCCCTCCCTATCTCTCTAACCCCCTCCAGCCCCCTACACCCCTCCCAATCTGTATAACTTCCTCCAGTCCCCCTACACCCCTCCATATCTCTGTAACCTCCTCCAGTCCCCTACACCCCTCCCTATCTCTGTAACCTCGTCCAGCCCCCTCCAACGCTCCCTATCTCTGTAACCTCCTCCAGCCCCCTACACCCCTCCCTATCTCTGTAACCTCCTCCAGCCCCTACAACACTCCCTATCTCTGTAACCTCCTCCAGCCCCCTACAACCCTCCCTATCTCTGTAACCTCCTCCAGCCCCCCTACAACCCTCCCTATCTCTAACCTCCTCCAGTCCCCCTACAACCCTCCCTATCTCTAACCTCCTCCAGCACCCGACAACCCTCCCAGTCTCTGTAACCTCCTCCAGCCCCTTACACCCCTCCCTATCTCTGTCACCTCCTCCAGTTCCCTACACCCCTCCCTATCTCTGTAACCTCCTCCAGCCCCGACACCCCTCCCTATCTCTGTAACCTCCTCCAGTCCCCGACACCCCTCCCTATCTCTGTAACCTCCTCCAGTCCCCTACAATGCTCCCTATCTCTGGAACCTCCTCCAGCCCCCGACACCCTCCCTATCTCTGTCACCTCCTCCAGCCCCTACAACACTCCCTATCTCTGTAACCTCCTCCAGTCCCCTACACCCCTCCCTATATATGTAACCACCTCCAGCCCCTACACATCTCCCTATCTCTGTAACCTCCTCCAGCCCCTACACCCCTCCCTATCTCTGTAACCTCCTCCAGTCCCCAACACCCCTCCCTATCTCTGTAACCTCCTCCAGCCCCTACACCCCACCCTATCCCTGTAACCTCCTCCAGCCCCCTACACCCCTCCCTATCTCTGTAACCTCCTCCAGCCCCCTACAGCCTTCCCCATCTCTGTAACCTCCTCCAGCCCCCTACACCCCTCCCTATCTCTGTAACCTCCTCCAGCTCTCTACACCCCTCCCTATCTTTGTAACCTCCTCCAGCCCCTACACCCCTCCCTATCTCTGTAACCTCCTCCAGCCCCCTACACCCTCCCTATCTCTTTAACCTCCTCCAGCCCCTCCAACCCTCCTTATCACTGTAACCTCCTCCAGCCCCCTACACCCCTCCCTATCTCTGTAACCTCCTCCAGCCCCCTACACCCCTCCCTATCTCTGTAACCTCCTCCAGCCCCTCCAACCATCACTATCTCTGTAACCTCCTCCAGTCCCCCTACACCCCTCCTTATCTCTGTAACCTCCTCCAGTCCCCTACACCCCTCCCTATCTCTGTAACCACCTCCAGCCCCTACACATCTCCCTATCTCTGTAACCTCCTCCAGCCCCTACACCCCTCCCTATCTCTGTAACCTCCTCCAGTCCCCGACACCCCTCCCTATCTCTGTAACCTCCTCCAGCCCCCTACAGCCCTCCCCATCTCTGTAACCTCCTCCAGCCCCCTACACCCCTCCCTATCTCTGAAACCTCCTCCAGCTCTCTACACCCCTCGCTATCTCTGTAACCTCCTCCAGCCCCTACACCCCACCCTATCTCTGTAACCTCCTCCAGCCCCCTACACCCCTCCCTATCTCTGTAACCTCCTCCAGCCCCCTACACCCCTCCCTATCTCTGTAACCTCCTCCAGTCCCCCTACACCCCTCCCTATCTCTGTAACCTCCTCCAGTCCCCCTCCACCCCTCCATATCTCTGTAACCTCCTCCAGTCCCCTCCCTATCTCTGTAACCTCCTCCAGCCCCCCTACAACCCTCCCTATCTCTAACCTCCTCCAGCCCCCGACAACCCTCCCTGTCTCTGTAATCTCCTCCAGTCCCCCTACAACCCTCCCTATCTCTAACCTCCTCCAGCACCCGACAACCCTCCCAGTCTCTGTAACCTCCTCCAGCCCCATACACCCCTCCCTATCTCTGTAACCTCCTCCAGTTCCCTACACCCCTCCCTATCTCTGTAACCTCCTCCAGCCCCGACACCCCTCCCTATCTCTGTAACCTCCTCCAGTCCCCTACACCCCTCCCTATCTCTGTAACCTCCTCCAGTCCCCTACAATGCTCCCTATCTCTGGAACCTCCTCCAGCCCCCGACACCCTCCCTATCTCTGTCACCTCCTCCAGCCCCGACAACCCTCCCTATCTCTGTAACCTCTTCCAGCCCCCTACACCCCTCCCTATCTCTGTAACCTCCTCCAGCCCCCTACACCCATCCCTATCTCAGTAACCTCCTCCAGCCCCCTACACCCATCCCTATCTCTGGAAACTCCTCCAGCCCCCTACAACCCTCCCCATCTGTGTCACCTCCTCCAGCCCCTACACCCCTCCCTATCTCTGTAACCTCCTCCAGCCCCTACAACCATCCCTATCTCTGTAACCTCCTCCAGGCCCCTACAACCCTCCCTATCTCTGTAACCTCCTCCAGCCCCCCTACAACCCTCCCTATCTCTAACCTCCTCCAGCCCCCGACAACCTTCCTCGTCTCTGTAACCTCCTCCAGGCCCCTACAACCCTCCCTATCTCTGTAACCTCCTCCAGCCCCCCTACAACCCTCCCTATCTCTAACCTCCTCCAGCCCCCGACAACCCTCCCTGTCTCTGTAACCTCCTCCAGTCCCCCTACAATCCTCCCTATCTCTAACCTCCTCCAGCACCCGACAACCCTCCCAGTCTCTGTAACCTCCTCCAGCCCCCTACACCCCTCCCTATCTCTGTAACCTCCTCCAGTCCCCTACACCCCTCCCTATCTCTGTAACCTCCTCCAGCCCCTACAACACTCCCTATCTCTGTAACCTCCTCCACCCCCCTACACCCCTCCCTATCTCTGTCACCTCCTCCAGCCCCCTACACCCTTCCCTATCTCTGTAACTTCCTCCAGCCCCTACACCCCTCCCTATCTTTGTAACCTCCTCCAGTCCCTACACCCCTCCCTATCTCTGTAACCTCCTCCAGCCCCCTACAACCCTCCCTATCTCTGTAACCTCCTACAGCCCCCTACACCCCTCCCTATCTCTGTAACCTCCTCCAGCCCCCTACACCCCTCCCTATCTCTGTAACCTCCTCCAGCCCCTACACCCCTCCCTATCTTTGTAACCTCCTCCAGTCTCTACACCCCTCCCTATCTCTGTAACCTCCTCCAGTCCCCCTACACCCCTCCCTATCTCTGTAACCTCCTCCAGTCCCCCTACACCCCTCCATATCTCTGTAACCTCCTCCAGCCCCTACACCCCTCCCTCTCTCTGTAACCTCCTCCAGCCCCCTACACCCCTCCCTATCTCTGTAACCTCCTCCAGCCCCCTACAACCCTCCCTATCTCTGTAACCTGCTCCAGCCCCCCCTACACCCCTCCCTATCTCCATAACCTCCTCCAGCCCCCTACACCCCTCCCTATCTCTGTAACCTCCTCCAGCCCCCTACACCCCTCCCAATCTGTGTAACCTCCTCCAGTCCCCCTACACCCCTCCCTATCTCTGTAACCTCCTCCAGCCCCGTACATCCCTCCCTATCTCTGTAACCACCTCCAGCCCCGACACCCCTCCCTATCTCTCTAACCCCCTCCAGCCCCCTACACCCCTCCCAATCTGTATAACCTCCTCCAGTCCCCCTACACCCCTCCATATCTCTGTAACCTCCTCCAGTCCCCTACACCCCTCCCTATCTCTGTAACCTCGTCCAGCCCCCCTCCAACGCTCCCTATCTCTGTAACCTCCTCCAGCCCCCTACACCCCTCCCTATCTCTGTAACCTCCTCCAGCCCCTACAACACTCCCTATCTCTGTAACCTCCTCCAGCCCCCTACAACCCTCCCTATCTCTGTAACCTCCTCCAGCCCCCCTACAACCCTCCCTATCTCTAACCTCCTCCAGCACCCGACAACCCTCCCAGTCTCTGTAACCTCCTCCAGCCCCTTACACCCCTCCCTATCTCTGTAACCTCCTCCAGTTCCCTACACCCCTCCCTATCTCTGTAACCTCCTCCAGCCCCGACACCCCTCCCTATCTCTGTAACCTCCTCCAGTCCCCTACACCCCTGCCTATCTCTGTAACCTCCTCCAGTCCCCTACAATGCTCCCTATCTCTGGAACCTCCTCCAGCCCCCGACACCCTCCCTATCTCTGTAACCTCCTCCAGCCCCTACAACACTCCCTATCTCTGTAACCTCCTCCAGTCCCCTACACCCCTCCCTATATATGTAACCACCTCCAGCCCCTACACATCTCCCTATCTCTGTAACCTCCTCCAGCCCCTACACCCCTCCCTATCTCTGTAACCTCCTCCAGTCCCCGACACCCCTCCCTATCTCTGTAACCTCCTCCAGCCCCTACACCCCACCCTATCCCTGTAACCTCCTCCAGCCCCCTACACCCCTCCCTATCTCTGTAACCTCCTCCAGCCTTCCCCATCTCTGTAACCTCCTCCAGCCCCCTACACCCCTCCCTATCTCTGTAACCTCCTCCAGCTCTCTACACCCCTCCCTATCTTTGTAACCTCCTCCAGCCCCTACACCCCTCCCTATCTCTGTAACCTCCTCCAGCCCCCTACACCCTCCCTATCTCTTTAACCTCCTCCAGCCCATCCAACCCTCCTTATCACTGTCACCTCCTCCAGCCCCCTACACCCCTCCCTATCTCTGTAACCTCCTCCAGCCCCCTACACTCCTCCCTATCTCTGTAACCTCCTCCAGCCCCTCCAACCATCACTATCTCTGTAACCTCCTCCAGTCCCCCTACACCCCTCCTTATCTCTGTAACCTCCTCCAGTCCCCTACACCCCTCCCTATCTCTGTAACCACCTCCAGCCCCTACACATCTCCCTATCTCTGTAACCTCCTCCAGCCCCTACACCCCTCCCTATCTCTGTAACCTCCTCCAGTCCCCGACACCCCTCCCTATCTCTGTAACCTCCTCCAGCCCCCTACACCCCTCCCTATCTCTGAAACCTCCTCCAGCTCTCTACACCCCTCGCTATCTCTGTAACCTCCTCCAGCCCCTACACCCCACCCTATCTCTGTAACCTCCTCCAGCCCCCTACAGCCCTCCCCATCTCTGTAACCTCCTCCAGCCCCCTACACCCCTCCCCATCTCTGAAACCTCCTCCAGCTCTCTACACCCCTCGCTATCTCTGTAACCTCCTCCAGCCCCTACACCCCACCCTATCTCTGTAACCTCCTCCAGCCCCCGACAACCCTCCCTATCTCTGTAACCTCCTCCAGCCCCCTACAACCCTCCCTATCTCTGTAACCTCCTCCAGCCACCCTCCAACGCTCCCTATCTCTGTAACCTCCTCCAGCCCCCTACACCCCTCCCTATCTCTGTAACCTCCTCCAGCCCCTACAACACTCCCTATCTCTGTAACCTCCTCCAGCCCCCTACTACCCTCCCTATCTCTGTAACCTCCTCCAGCCCCCCGACAACCCTCCCTATCTCTAACCTCCTCCAGCCCCCGACAACCCTCCCTGTCTCTGTAACCTCCTCCAGTCCCCCTACAACCCTCCCTATCTCTAACCTCCTCCAGCACCCGACAATCCTCCCAGTCTCTGTAACCTCCTCCAGCCCCCTACACCCCTCCCTATCTCTGTAACCTCCTCCAGCCCCTACACCCCTCCCTATCTCTGTAACCTCCTCCAGTCCCCTACACCCCTCCCTATCTCTGTAACCTCCTCCAGTCCCCTACACCCCTCCCTATCTCTGTAACCTCCTCCAGTCACCCTACACCCCTCCCTATCTCTGTAACCTCCTCCAGTCCCCTACATCCCTCCCTATCTCTGTAACCTCCTCCAGTCCCCTACACCCCTCCCTATCTCTGTAACCTCCTCCAGTCCCCTACAACGCTCCCTATCTCTGTAACCTCCTCCAGCCCCCGACACCCTCCCTATCTCTGTCACCTCCTCCAGCCCCGACAACCCTCCCTATCTCTGTAACCTCCTCCAGCCCCCTACACCCCTCCCTATCTCTGTAACCTCCTCCAGCCCCCTGCACCCATCCCTATCTCTGGAAACTCCTCCAGCCCCCTACAACCCTCCCTATCTGTGTAACCTCCTCCAGCCCCCTCCACCCCTCCCTATCTCTGTTACCTCCTCCAGCCCCCGACACCCTCCCTATCTCTGTAACCTCCTCCAGGCCCCCTCCAACACTCCCTATCTCTGTAACCTCCTCCAGGACCCTACAACCCTCCCTATCTCTGTAACCTCCTCCAGTCCCCCTACAACCCTCCCTATCTCTAACCTCCTCCAGCACCCGACAACCCTCCCAGTCTCTGTAACCTCCTCCAGCCCCCCTACAACCCTCCCTCTCTGTAACCTCCTCCAGCCCCCCTACAACGCTCCCTATCTCTGTAACCTCCTCCAGCCCCGACACCTCTCCCTATCTCTGTAACCTCCTCCAGCCCCGACAACCCTCCCTATCTCTGTCACCTCCTCCAGCCCCTCCGACACCCCTCCCCATCTCTGAAACCTCCTCCAGTCCCCTACACCCTCCTCATCTCTGTAACCTCCTCCAGCCCCTACACCCCTCCCCATCTCTGTAACCTCCTCCAGCCCGCTACACCCCTCCCTATCTCTGTAACCTCCTCCAGCCCCTACAACCATCCCTATCTCTGTAACCTCTTCCAGTTCCCCTACACCCCTCCCTATCTCTGTAACCTCCTCCAGCCCCTACAACACTCCCTATCTCTGTAACCTCCTCCAGCCCCCTACAACCCTCAGCCCCCTACAACCCTCCCTATCTCTAACCTCCTCCAGCCCCCGACAACCCTCCCTGTCTCTGTAACCTCCTCCAGCCCCCTACACCCCTCCCTATCTCTGTAACCTCCTCCAGTCCCCTACACCCCTCCCTATCTCTGTAACCTCCTCCAGCCCCTACACCCCTCCCTATCTCTGTAACCTCCTCCAGTCCCCTACACCCCTCCCTATCTCTGTAACCTCCTCCAGTCCCCTACAACGCTCCCTATCTCTGTAACCTCCTCCAGCCCCCGACACCCTCCCTATCTCTGTCACCTCCTCCAGCCCCGACAACCCTCCCTATCTCTGTAACCTCCTCCAGCCCCCTACACCCCTCCCTATCTCTGTAACCTCCTCCAGCCCCCTACACCCATCCCTATCTCAGTAACCTCCTCCAGCCCCCTACACCCATCCCTATCTCTGGAAACTCCTCCAGCCCCCTACAACCCTCCCTATCTGTGTAACCTCCTCCAGCCCCCTACACCCCTCCCTATCTCTGTAACCTCCTCCAGGCCCCCTCCAACGCTCCCTATCTCTGTAACCTCCTCCAGTCCCCCTACACCCCTCCCTATCTCTGTAACCTCCTCCAGCCCCCTACAACCCTCCCTATCTCTGTAACCTCCTCCAGCCACTACAACCCTCCCTATCACTGTAACCTCATCCAGCCCCCTGCACCCCTCCCTATCTCTGTAACCTCCTCCAGCCCCAGTACATCCCTCCCTATCTCTGTAACCTCCTCCAGCCCCCTACACTCCTCCCTATCTCTGTCACCTCCTCCAGCCCCCTACATCCCTCCCTATCTCTGTAACCTCCTCCAGCCCCACTACATCCCTCCCTATCTCTGTAACCTCCTCCAGCCTCCCTACACCCCTCCCTATCTCTGTAACCTCCTCCAGCCCCCCTACAACCCTCCCTATCTCTAACCTCCTCCAGCCCCCGACAACCTTCCTCGTCTCTGTAACCTCCTCCAGTCCCCCTACAACCATCACTATCTCTGTAACCTCCTCCAGTCCCCCGAGGGGGAGACGGGGGGAGGGGGAGACGGGGGGGAGGGGGAGACGGGGGGAGGGGGAGACGGGGGGGGGGGGGAGGGAGACGGGGGGGGGGGGAGGGAGACGGGGGGGGGGAGGGAGACGGGGGGGGGGAGGGAGACGGGGGGGGGGAGGGGGAGACGGGGGGGAGGGGGAGAGGAGGGGGAGATGGGGGGGAGAGCGAGACGGGGGGGGGAGAGCGAGACGGGGGGGAGAGCGAGACGGGGGGGGGGAGAGCGAGACGGGGGGGAGAGCGAGACGGGGGGGGGGAGAGCGAGACGGGGGGGGAGAGCGAGACGGGGGGGAGAGCGAGACGGGGGGGAGAGCGAGACGGGGGGGAGAGCGAGACGGGGGGGAGAGCGAGACGGGGGGGGAGAGCGAGACGGGGGGGAGAGCGAGACGGGGATGGGGGGAGCGAGACGGGGATGGGGGGAGCGAGACGGGGATGGGGGGAGCGAGACGGGGGGAGAGCGAGACGGGGATGGGGGGAGCGAGACGGGGGGAGAGCGAGACGGGGGGGGAGAGCGAGACGGGGGGGAGAGCGAGACGGGGGGGGAGAGCGAGACGGGGGGGGAGAGCGAGACGGGGGGGGAGAGCGAGACGGGGGGGGAGAGCGAGACGGGGGGGGAGAGCGAGACGGGGGGGGAGAGCGAGACGGGGGGGGAGAGCGAGACGGGGGGGGAGAGCGAGACGGGGGGGAGAGCGAGACGGGGGGGGAGAGCGAGACGGGGGGGAGAGCGAGACGGGGGGGGAGAGCGAGACGGGGAGGGGGGAGAGCGAGACGGGGAGGGGGGAGAGCGAGACGGGGAGGGGGGAGAGCGAGACGGGGAGGGGGGAGAGCGAGACGGGGAGGGGGGAGAGCGAGACGGGGAGGGGGGGAGAGCGAGACGGGGAGGGGGGAGAGCGAGACGGGGAGGGGGGAGAGCGAGACGGGGAGGGGGGAGAGCGAGACGGGGAGGGGGGAGAGCGAGACGGGGAGGGGGAGGGGCGAGACGGGGAGGGGGGGAGAGCGAGACGGGGAGGGGGGACGGGGAGGGGAGAGAGCGAGACGGGGAGGGGGGACGGGGAGGGGAGAGAGCGAGACGGGGAGGGGGGACGGGGAGGGGAGACAGGGATCACAAAGACCAAAGAAATGTACAGCACAGGAACAGGCCCTTCGGCCCTCCAAGCCCGTGCCGACCATGCTGCCCGACTAAACTACAATCTTCTACACTTCCTGGGTCCGTCTCCCTCTATTCCCATCCTATTCATGTATTTGTCAAGATGCCCCTTAAACGTCACTATCGTCCCTGCTTCCACCACCTCCTCCGGCAGCGAGTTCCAGGCACCCACTACCCTCTGTGTAAAGGTGGAGGGGAGCGCGAAGGGGCGGAGGGTGGGACGGGGTTGTCGAATCTGCCGCCTGGCTCGCTCTCGTGCACCCGGGGCATGCAAGACGCAGCAAACCAGGATGAGGGGGGGGGGGAGGTGGGGGGGGGAGGTGGGGGGGGGGGTGGTGGGGGGACACCGGGTCCACATGCAGAGCACCCGGTCGACAGGACATGCAGAGAACAGCGAGCGGAAATGTCCTTACTTGCGCAAACTACAATCCAGGAAAATAGCAAGGCGGGCGGGAGGGGGGGGAAAGCATTTTAATATTCGGTTAATAATTGAGGTCAGTCGCTGTGCACAGTGGGAGGGGGGGGCGACTGCGCATGGGGGGGGTGGGGGAGGCGGGGGGAGAGCCCCTTTCCCCCCTCTCCAATACCCCCGCTCTACACCCCCACCTGTCCGGCCCCCTTACCAGGGACGGACATGCGCAGGCGGCGGCACAGAGACCGAGGGGGTGGGGGGTGTCTCCCGTCGCAGGCGAGGAGGGGTGCGTCCAGGACGAGCCCCCCCCCCCCTGCTCTCGATCGACAAGCCGGCCCCCCCCCCCCAACCTCCGACACCCGCTCCCTCCGCGGCCGCGCGCTCCGTCCACGAGGCGGGAGCAGATTCAAAAAGGGGGTGGAGGAGAAAATAGGATGAATATCGGAAGGGGAGGGGGGGCGTTTAACCGCGATGCGCGCTCGGAGGCGAAGGGCGCGTTCCCCCCCCCCCTTCCCTCCAATCTCACCGTTTCGAACTGCGCCTGGTCGTCCTCGGGAAGATCACTGGTCTCGTACACGTCGGGCTCGTTGAAGGCCTGCGGGGGAAAGACACAAACGGGTCATCGCGGACTCTCTCCGACGGCCGGGGCGAGAGAGCCCTCCATCCCTTCCCCCCCCCACCGCGCGGGCAGGTTCTTCCTGACCCTCCTGAACGGGCCGCTCCTCGCGGCCGAGCTTGCCGTCCAGGGTTTCTGGGGAGCAGGTGTGCGCGCGGGGCGGGCAGTCCACGGGACGAAGTGAGGGGTGGGCATCCCACCCGACGACCGTAGCTGGCGACCCTGGGTGGGCTCCCGTGCCCGGGTCAGGGAGTTAATGAGGACGAGGTGAGGGGTGGG
Organism: Scyliorhinus torazame; assembly: GCF_047496885.1. NCBI lineage: Eukaryota > Metazoa > Chordata > Chondrichthyes > Carcharhiniformes > Scyliorhinidae > Scyliorhinus > Scyliorhinus torazame. Next base: position 2,390,676 of record NC_092738.1, read on the forward strand.
CGTCCCACCCGAGGACCGTAACAGGCGTCTCTGGGTGGGCTACCGAGCCCGGGTTAGGGAGTTAATGAGGACGAGGTGAGGGGGCGTCTCCCCAAGGAACGTAGACGGCGACCGTGGGTGGGCTCTGAGCCCGGGTCAGGGAGTTAATGAGAACGAGGTGAGGGGGCGTCTCCCCGAGGAACGTAGACGGCGACCATGGGTGGGCTCCCGAGCCTGGGGAGTTAATGAGAACGAGGTGAGGGGGCATCTCCCCGAGGAGCGTAGCCGGCGACCCTGGGTGGGCTCCCGAGCCTGGGGAGTTAATGAGGACGAGGTGAGGGGGCGTCTCCCCGAGGAACGTAGCCGGCAACTCTGGGAGGGCTCCCAAGCCCGGGGGCGGGGAGTTAATGAGGACGAGGTGAGGGGGGCATCTCCACGAGGACCGTAGCGACCCTGGGTGGGCTCCCGAGCCTGGGGACTGGGAGTTAATGAGGACAAGGTGAGGGGGTTGCGTCCCACCCGAGGACTGTACCTGGCGACCCTGGGTGGGCTCTGAGCCCGGGGGCGGGGAGTTACTGAGGACGAGGTGAGGGGGATTCTCCCCGAGGAGCGTAGCCGGCGACCCTGGGTGGGCTCCCGAGCCTGGGGAGTTAATGAGGACGAGGTGAGGGGGCGTCTCCCCGAGGAAAGTAGCCGGCGACCCTGGGTGGGCTCCCGAGTCCGGGGGCGGGGAGTTAATGAGGACAAGGTGAGGGGGCATTTCCCAGAGGAGCGTAGCCTGCGACCCTGGGTGGGCTCTGAGCCCGGGGGCGGGGAGTTAATGAGGCCGAGGTGAGTGGGCGTCTCCCCGAGGCGCGTAGCCGGCGACCCTGGGTGGGCTCCGAGCCCGGGAGCGGGGAGTTAATGAGGACGAGGTGAGAGGCATCTCGCCGAGGAGCGTAGCCGGCGACCCTGGGTGGGCTCCCGAGCCCGGGGGCGGGGAGTTAATGAGGACGAGGTGAGGGGGCATTTCCCAGAGGAGCGTAGCCGGCGACCCTGGTTGGGCTCCGAGCCCGGGGAGTTAATGAGGACGAGGTGAGAGGTGTCTCGCCGAGGAGCGTAGACGGCGACCGTGGGTGGGCTCCGAGCCCGGGATCGGGGAGTTAATGAGGACGAGGTGAGGGGGCATCTCCCGAGGAGCGTAGCCGGCGACCCTGGTTGGGCTCCGAGCCCGGGGAGTTAATGAGGACGAGGTGAGGGGGCATCTCCCCGAGGAGCGTAGCCGGCGACCCTGGGTGGGCTCCCGAGCCCGGGGAGTTAATGAGGGCGAGGTGAGGGGGCGTCTCCCCGAGGAGCGTAGCCGGCGACCCTGGGTGGGCTCCCGAGCCCAGGGGTGGGGAGTTGATGAGGTGAGGGGGCGTCTCCCCGAGCAGCGTAGCCGGCGACCCTGGGTGGGCTCCCGAGCCCGGGGAGTTAATGAGGACGAGGTGAGGGGGCATCTCCCCGAGCAGCGTAGCCGGCGACCCTGGGTGGGCTCCCGAGCCCGGGGAGTTAATGAGGACGAGGTGAGGGGGCGTCTCCCCGAGGAGCGTAGCCGGCGACCCTGGGTGGGCTCCCGAGCCCGGGGAGTTAATGAGGGCGAGGTGAGGGGGCGTCTCCCCGAGGAGCGTAGCCGGCGACCCTGGGTGGGCTCCCGAGCCCGGGGAGTTAATGAGGGCGAGGTGAGGGGGCGTCTCCCCGAGCAGCGTAGCCGGCGACCCTGGGTGGGCTCCCGAGCCCGGGGAGTTAATGAGGACGAGGTGAGGGGGCGTCTCCCCGAGGAGCGTAGCCGGCGACCCTGGGTGGGCTCCCGAGCCCGGGGAGTTAATGAGGGCGAGGTGAGGGGGCGTCTCCCCGAGCAGCGTAGCCGGCGACCCTGGGTGGACTCCCGAGCCCGGGGAGTTAATGAGGACGAGGTGAGGGGGCGTCTCCCCGAGGAGCGTAGCCGGCGACCCTGGGTGGGCTCCGAGCCCGGGGGCGGGGAGTTAATGAGGACGAGGTGAGGGGGAGTCTCCCCGAGGAACGTAGCCGGCGACCCTGGGTGGGCTCCGAGCCCGGGGGAGTTAATGAGGACGAGGTGAGGGGGCGTCTCCCCGAGGAGCGTAGCCGGCGACCCTGGGTGGGCTCCCGAGCCCGGGGAGTTAATGAGGACGAGGTGAGGGGGCGTCTCCCCGAGGAGCGTAGCCGGCGACCCTGGGTGGGCTCCGAGCCCGGGGAGTTAATGAGGACGAGGTGAGAGGGCGTCTCCCCGAGGAACGTAGCCGGCGACCCTGGGTGGGCTCCGAGCCCGGGGAGTTAATGAGGGCGAGGTGAGAGGGCGTCTCCCTGAGGAGCGTAGCCGGCGACCCTGGGTGGGCTCCGAGCCCGGGGCGGGGAGTTAATGAGGACGAGGTGAGGGGGAGTCTCCCCGAGGAGCGTAGCCGGCGACCCTGGGTGGGCTCCGAGCCCGGGGAGTTAATGAGGGCGAGGTGAGGGGGCGTCTCCCCGAGGAACGTAGCCGGCGACCCTGGGTGGGCTCCGAGCCCGGGGAGTTAATGAGGGCGAGGTGAGGGGGCGTCTCCCCGAGGAACGTAGCCGGCGACCCTGGGTGGGCTCCGAGCCCAGGGAGTTAATGAGGACGAGGTGAGGGGGCGTCTCCCTGAGGAGCGTAGCCGGCGACCCTGGGTGGGCTCCCGAGCCCGGGGAGTTAATGAGGACGAGGTGAGGGGGCGTCTCCCTGAGGAGCGTAGCCGGCGACCCTGGGTGGACTCAGAGTCCAGGGGCGTGGCTGGTGCTGAGGGGCGGGGCTGGGGCTCGGGGGGGGCGGAGCTGAGGCTCGGGGCTGGGGCTCAGGGGGCGGGGCTGAGGCTCGGGGGCGGGGCTGGTGCTGAGGCTCGGGGCTGAGGCTCAGGGGGCGGGGCTGAGTCTCAGGGGGCGGGGCTGAGGCTCAGGGGGCGGGGCTGGGGCTCAGGGGGCGGGGCTGGGGCTCAGGGGGCGGGGCTGTGGCTCGGGGGGCGGGGCTGGGGCTTGGGGGGCGGGGCTGAGGAGGGTGGGGCTGGGGCTCGGGGGGCAGGGCTGAGGAGGGTGGGGCTGAGGCTCAGGGGGCGGGGCTGGGGCTGGGGCTCAGGGGGCGGGGCTGGGGCTCAGGGGGCGGGGCTGGGGCTCAGGGGGCGGGGCTGAGGCTCGGGGGCGGGGCTGGGGCTCAGGGGGCGGGGCTGAGGAGGGTGGGGCTGGCGCAACCAGTTGGGGCTGACGGTTGGGGGCGGGGCCTGCACTGAGGGGCGTAGCTGGCGCTGAGGGGGCGTGGCTGGCACCGGAGGGGCGTGGCTGGCGCCGGAGGGGCGCGGCTGCCAATTCCAGTTGGGACTGCAGGTGGGCGTGGCCAGCGCAGGTGGGCGTGGCTGGCGCGGAGGGCCGTGGCTGGCGCCGGGGGGCGTGGCTGGCGCGGAGGGCCGTGGCTGGCGCCGGAGGGGGCGTGGCTGGCGCGGGAGGGGGCGTGTCCGGCGCCGACAGTTGGCCAGGCGGCAGCGGTTGGCTGGCGCCCAGGGAGGTGGCTGGCGCTGATGGGCGTGGCTGGCGCTGATGGGCGTGGCTGGCGCCGGGAGGCGTGGCTGCCGATTCCAGTTGGGACTGCTGGTGGGCGAGGCCGGCGCCGGGGGGCGTGGCTGGCGCTGATGGGCGTGGCTGGCGCTGATGGGCGTGGCTGGCGCCGGGGGGCGTGGCTTCCGCCGACGGGCGCGGCTGCCGATGACAGTTGGGACTGCTGGTGGGCGTGGCCAGCGCCGGGGGGCGTGGCTGGCGCTGAGGGGCGTGGCTGGCGCTGAGGGGCGTGTCCGGCGCCGATGGGCGGAGTTGGCGCCGGTCCGGGGCGGACGCCATCCGCCACCCCCCTCCCGTCTACTTACGATGCCCGGCAGGTTGGCGTACTTGGGGTCCGCCATTCTGTGGCAGGCCTCCGGAGCCGCTGTCTGGGGCTTAAAAGCGGGCGGATGAATAATAAACCCGCCTCCCCTCCGCGCTGCCGGCCTCGTCCCTCCCTCAGCCGGGCGCCGCAGCAAGATGGCGGCCGCCGCACCCTTTAACGGCGCGACGTCACCGCGTCGACGCGTCAGCGCGCCACACGCGTCTGGGTTGGCCTGCGGGCGTCGGGCGGACACGTCACCGCGCCGCACGCCTCACGTCGCTTTGCCGCAGGGCGCGCCGGGAGCTGTAGTTCCCACCTCTTCCTCCCCAGCCCTGCACTGGGGGGGACCAGCTGGGCTGGTGCTGCCCCCAGTGGGGAGGAGGTGGGGTGGGATACTGGATCCTTCATCCCACCAGAGGGCGGACAGATTGTGGGGCACGCACCCCCCCCCCCCGCCCAACCTCCCACAACGGCGCCCCCTTCCCCCAAGGAGGTTAGACGAGTACGTGAGGGAGGAGGGGGATAGAAAGATCGGGCTTCGTCCCCATGTATTGGAGGACGAGGCGGGGGTGGTGGGGTCGCGCCGTATCCCCAGCGACGGCGGGTCAGGGGGCGCCAGGAGGGGAGGTCAACAAAACTCGGGAGTCCTTGTGGACGATTCTCTTCAGGTTAACGAGCGGGTTCAGTCCGCAGTCGGGGAGGCAAATGCAATGTTAGCATTCACGTCGAGAGGGCCGGAATACAAGACCAGGGATGTACTCCTGAGGCTCTGCTCAGACCCCGTTTGGAGTATCGTGAGCGGTTTCGGGGGCCCCCCCGTGTCTAAGGAAGGACGGGCTGGGGCCTGGGAAAGGGGTCCAGAGGGAGGTTCGCGAGGACGATCCCCGGATCGAAGAGGTCGCCGTACGAGGAAGCGGTCGAGGACTCTGGGTCCGCACTCGTTGGGAGTTTAGAAGGACGGGGGGGGGGGGATCTTATTGAAACTTACAGGAGGCCCGGGATAGAGCGGACGTGGACGTTTCCACTTGTCGGGGAAGCGAGAAGCAGAGGACACCATCTCGGACTGAAGGCTTCAAAACAGAGACGGGGAGGAATTTCTCCAGCCAGAGGGGGGGGGGAATCTGCGGAACTCTTTGCCGCAGAAGGCTGTGGGGGCCAATTCACTGAGTGTCTTTAAGACAGAGATAGATCGGTTCCTGATCAATAAGGGGATCAGGGGTTATGGGGAGAAGGCAGGAGAATGGGGATGAGGAAAATATCAGCCATGGCGGAGCAGACTCGATGGGCCGAGTGGCCTAATTCTGCTCCAATGTCTTATGGTCTTAAAACTAAGGAGCCGGGTCCCTCCAGAACACCCCCCCCCCCCCCCGCCCCCGTCAACCATCTCCACCTCTGCCCGCTTCAACGGCGCCGTGGTGGAGATGGTTGACAGGGGCGGGGGGGGGGGGGGGCGTATGGCGGGTCCTGGAGGGACCTCTTTACCCATAGGGCGGCCAGATTGGGGGACCGCACACCGCCCCTCGCCGCCGCCCCCCCCCCCTCAAGACCCTTCCGTAAGGAGGGTGGGCGAGTACGTGAGGAAGGAGGGGGACAGAAAGACCGGCTCCGTAACCCACGGGTTGGAGGCTGAGGGGGGACGGCGGTGGGTCGGGTCTCCAGCAACAACGGGCGGGAGAACCCGATGGCGGGCGGGGTGCGGGCACGTGGACAAGGTGGCGAGGAAGGCATTCGGCAAGTTAGATTTTATTTTGCTTTAATTGCCTCTCTTGTAGCCACAAAGCTGGGCTGTCTTGCAATCTGTATAGAACATAGAGCATTCCAGCGCAGTACAGGCCCTTCGGCCCTCGATGTTGCGCCGACCTGTGAACCCACTCTAAAGCCCATCTACACTATTCCCTTATCGTCCATATGTCTATCCAATGACCATTTGAATGCCCTTAGTGTTGGCGAGTCCACTACTGTTGCAGGCAGGGCATTCCACCCCCTTACTACTCTCTGAGTAAAGAACCTACCTCTGACATCTGTCTTATATCTATCTCCCCTCAATTTAAAGCTACGTCCCCTCGTGCTAGACATCACCACCCGAGGGAAAAGGCTCTCACTGTCCACCCTATCCAATCCTCTGATCATCTTGTCTGCCTCAATTAAGTCACCTCTTCACCTTCTTCTCTCTAACGAAAACAGCCTCAAGCCTTTCCTCATAAGATCTTCCCTCCATACCAGGAAACATCCTGGTAAATCTCCTCTGCACCCTTTCCAATGCTTCCACATCCTTCCTATAATGCGGCGACCGGAATTGCACGCAATACTCCAAATGCGGCCGCACCAGAGTTTTGTACAGCTGCAACGTGACCTCATGGCTCCGAAACTCAATCCCTCTACCAATAAGATTGCAACAGGGTCTTGACCAACTGGGCCAGTGGGCCGGTGAATGGCAAAGGCAGTTTAATTTGGGGTAAATGTGAGGTGATGCATTTTGGTCGATCAAATCAGGGCAGGACCTACTCAGTTAATGGTAGGGAGTTGGGGTGAGTTACAGAACAAAGAGATCGAGGGGTACAGGTCCATAGCTCCTTGAAGGTGGAGTCGCAGGTGGACAGGGTGGTGAAGGAGGCATTCGGCATGCTTGGTTTTATTGGTCAGGACATTGAATACAGGAGTTGGGACGTCTTGTTCAAGTTGTACAAGACATTGGTAAGATCACACATGGAACACTGTGTTCAGTTCTGGTCACCCTATTATAGAAAGGATATTGTTAAACTAGAACATATGCACAGTAAGAAGTCTTACAACACCAGGCTAAAGTCCAACAGGTTTGTTTCGAATCACTAGCTTTCGGAGCGCTGCTCCTTCCTCAGGTGAAAGAGTGCAGAGGAGATTGACCAGGACTTGATGGTCTGAGTTATAAGGAGAGGCTGGATAGGCTGGGACCTTTCCCCTGGAGCGTAGGAGGCTTCAAAGAACAAAGAACAAAGAAAAGTACCGCACAAGAACAGGCCCTTCGGCCCTCCAAGCCCGTGCCGACCATGCTGCCCGACTAAACTACAATCTTCTACACTTCCTGGGTCCGTATCCCTCTATTCCCATCCTGTTCATGTATTTGTCAAGATGCCCCTTAAATGTCACTATCGTCCCTGCTTCCACCACCTCCTCCGGTAGCGAGTTCCAGGCACCCACTACCCTCTGCGTAAAAAACTTGCCTCGTACATCTCCTCTAAACCTTGCCCCTCGCACCTTAAACCTATGCCCCTTACTAATTGACCCCTCTACCCCGGGGAAAAGCCTCTGACTATCCACTCTGTCTATGCCCCTCATAATTTTGTAGACCTCTATCAGGTCGCCCCTCAACCTCCGTCGTTCCAGTGAGAACAAACCGAGTTTATTCAACCGCTCCTCATAGCTAATGCCCTCCATACCAGGCAACATCCTGGTAAATCTCTTCTGCACCCTCTCTAAAGCCTCCACATCCTTCTGGTAGTGTGGCGACCAGAATTGAACACTATACTCCAAGTGTGGCCTAACTAAGGTTCTATACAGCTGCAACATGACTTGCCAATTCTTATACTCAATGCCCCGGCCAATGGAGGCAAGCATGCCGTCGGCCTTCTTGACTACCTTCTCCACCTGTGTCGCCCCTTTCAGTGACCTGTGGACCTGTACTCCTAGATCTCTCTGACTTTCAATACTCTTGAGGGTTCTACCATTCGCTGTATATTCCCAACCTGCATTAGCCCTTCCAAAATGCATTACCTCACATTTGTCCGCATTAAACTCCAACTGCCATCTCTCCGCCCAAGTCTCCAGACGATCTAAATCCTGCTGTATCCTCCGACAGTCCTCATCGCTATCCGCAATTCCACCAACCTTTGTGTCGTCTGCAAAGCGTGGGCAGCATGGAGAAGCTGGGCTACTCGGCCTGTTTCCATCCTGTAAACATCTACGACTTGTTGTTGAGAACTCACCACTATTCTTAGAAGCCCCCCTCTACCAAAAAGGGCCGCTATTCTAAATGGTGAACAGGGATTCTCACTCCCTGACTCCGATGCAGACTTAGGTGGGTGCTATTCAGGTCAAACTATACTTTCAAGTTATCCCCCCGGTATAACCCATATCTTCACGGAAGAATTTTACCTACTTACCGCTTAGTAGCATCGATGTCCTGGGTTGCTAAGTCAGTAAAGTAGGCTAAAGGTTTCCGGTGTAGCCATCTGGGATGGCCACTTTCCGATTCCAAAATGGACACTTTGCAAAGATTGCAGGGAACATTCAGCCCATCGAGTCTGCACCGGCCCTTGGAAAGAGCACCCTACCCAAGGTCCACACCTCCACCCTATCCCCATAGCCCAGTAACCACCCCCCCCCCCAACACGAAGGGCAATTTTCGACACCGAGGGCAATTTATCGCGGCCAATCCGCCTAACCCGCACGTCTTTGGACTTGTGGGAGGAAACCGGAGCACCCGGAGGAAACCCACGCACACACGGGGAGGACGTGCAGACTCCGCACAGACAGTGACCCAAGCGGGGAATCGAACCCGGGACCCCTGGAGCTGTGAAGCAATTGTGCTATCCACAGTGCTACCGTGCTATATTGGAGCCGCAGCTCCCGGACAAGACCAAAACTGTAGGCCCATTAGCATACTAGTGGCCCCTCTCCGGGAACAAAAGAGTTACATTTGAGTAACCGATACTAAGGCAGACACCCCGGCGCCAGAGGAGACCGAAACAAAGGCCAACGGCCACCTAGGACACGCCCAGCCATCAGGGCACCCACCCCTTTATTGGTCAGGATCAATATGAATGATCGAGAAACGGCCCGATTGATTGGGGCCAGGTTCACGGCCCGCCCAAAAGCGCGCGAAGCCCCTTTGGGTGTAAGAAGGATCCCCCAAGAGAGAATCGTTCTCGTGGACCCGGCTCTCACAGCGGAGAGACCCGTCCACCAGCTGCATCAGAAGCACGTAAGTCCAAGGTCAACGCTCGCTACCAGACGGACGGCCTTAGCTGTTCCCCCTTCACCACTTCGACCCCAGCAGCCTCAGAACCGAACAACGGCCATTGTTCCTCTGACTGAGTGGGCGCCCAAAGCTAAGTATAGGCTTCAGCAGTAGTGATAGTTTAGTCTGTAGCGTTTCGTGCATGAGTAGATATTACTGTGTGTGTAAATAATTAAGCATTGACTTTGAACTAACTAACTGGGGCAGCACGGTAGCATTGTGGATAGCATAATTGCTTCACAGCTCCAGGGTCCCAGGTTCGATTCCGGCTTGGGTCACTGTCTGTGCGGAGTCTGCACATCCTCCCCGTGTCTGCGTGGGTTTCCTCCGGGTGCTCCGGTTTCCTCCCACAAGTCCCGAAAGATGTGCAGGTTAGGTGGATTGGCCACGATAAATTGCCCTTAGTGTCCAAAATTGCCCTTAGTGTTGGGTGGGGGTTACTGGGTTATGGGGATAGGGTGGAGGTGTTGACCTTGGGTCGGGTGCTCTTTCCAAGAGCCGGTGCTGACACGATGGGCTGAATGGCCTCCTTCTGCACTGTAAATTCTATGTAAATCTATGTAAAACTGGTGTACCGAGTCTTGGATCAGTATTCGCGTTTGAACCTTGTGGCGGTATCGAAAGATACCTGCCGACTCTTGAGCAAACGTAATTAGGATTAAGGGAGGCGACCATATTCAGAGCCAACCAAAAAGAGCAACACAGGTTAAAACTTTTAAGTTATTTTATTATTATATGTTTTTCTTTTAAAAGCTGAGATCACTGTCTTTACAGAAAGGTAAAAACACCTTGCTTCAGGGTCCTTCTGGTTGGTTGAAGGGACCTTCAGGCCCACCTTGACAATCAATCTTCTTTAAAGTCTGGCCTTCTTTAGATGTATTCGCTGGTGAGCTCGGTTGCTGTGCCTTGTCGATCCCATGTACCGAGCTGTGAGAGCGGACTCTGCTGGCTGTCTCTGAGCTGAATCTGCCTCCTCTTTAAATCCTGGTCTTCCTTTGCTGTATTCGCTGTTTTAGCTCGGCTGCTTTGCTCTGTCCCATGACTGAGCTGACTGTCGGCTGACTCTGCTGGCTTCTCTTGTTTCTTCTCTGCTTCCCCCCTCGCCTTCTCTGCTCCTTTCTCAGGGTTTTATATTTTTCTAACAGTTATTAAGTTTTGATGACTTTATTGTAAAGCAACTTTTATTTCACTTGGATTGTAAAAGGTACCTTTAATCTAAAATTTTCTCACACGACTAAGTATTCATTTTGGGCATGACCTCAGCCCACAGATCTGATTACATTGTGTCCTTTGTGATGTTCAAAATGCTTTGATTTCAATACGGGTGTGAAATTTGATTCCTGCCATTTCTATAGTTTTATTATCGAGCTGTGTCCCCAGCTCATAATTTTGACTTTGATTTGGGTCTAATTCGTGTTCTTGTAAACAGGTTGTCTCCAGTTTTCTTTAATTTACCTGATGTCAGCAAAGTTTCACACCTAGAATTGTCACCTAATTCAAACTGAACCTTTATCCAGCCTTTTCCGTCTGCTTACTAAGATCGTTAATTTCAATGAAGGTGTGAAACATTGCTTTTAGCTGAATGCTAAAATCCACTTGGTTATGACTTGAAAGACCTGCGTGTTTTGTTTGCTAAGCCTGTCTGACCAAGTCTATCTGCATTTTACAGTCTCCCCTGGCAGCTGCAGTTAACCCTTCGTGGGATTTTCCCCTACATTCTCCCATGTGGGTTTCCTCCGGGTGCTCCGGCTTCCTCCCACAAGTCCCGAACGACGTGCGGGTTGGGTGAATCGGACATTCTGAATTCTGAATGTGTCCCCGAGCAGGCGCCGGAATGTGGCGACCAGGGGCTTTTCGCAGCAACTTCATCGCGGTGTTAATGTGAGCCTACTTGTGACAATAATACAGAGAATTATTATTTAACAGCTGCACCACAGAAAGCATCCTATCGGGCTGCATCGCAGCCTGGTATGGCAACTGCTCGGCCCAGGACCGCAAGAAACTTCAGAGAGTCGTGAACACCGCCCAGTCCATCACACGGACCCGCCTCCCATCCATTGACTCCATCTACACCTCCCGCTGCCTGGGGAAAACGGGCAGCATAATCAAAGATCCCTCCCACCCGGCTTACTCCCTCTTCCAACTTCTTCCATCGGGCAGGAGATACAGAAGTCTGAGAACACGCACGAATAGAGTCAAAAACAGCTTCTTCCCCACTGTTACCAGACTCTTAAATTACCCTCTTATGGATCGACTTGCATCTTCTTTACTGAGTGGTACTACACTACATATGCTTCATGTGCCTATGTATTTACATATATTGTGTGTTTATCGTATGTCCTATGTTTTTTCACGGATGGAACAATCTATCTGGACTGTACGCGGAACAATACTTTTCACCTTGGTACACGTGACAATAAATTAACTCGAAATGGAGTATTGACAGTCAGAGAGATCTAGGTGTACAGGTCCACAGGTCACTGAAAGGGGCGACACAGGTGGAGAAGGTAGTCAAGAAGGCCGACGGCATGCTTGCCTTGATTGGCCGGGGCATGGAGTAGAAAAATTGGCAAGTCATGTTGCAGCTGTATAGAACCTTAGTTAGGCCACACTTGGAGTATAGTGTTCAATTCTGGTCGCCACACTACCAGAAGGATGTGGAGGCTTTAGAGAGGGTGCAGAAGAAATTTACCAGAATGTTGCCTGGTGTGGAGGGCATTAGCTATGAGGAGCGGTTGAATAAACTCGGTCTGTTCTCACTGGAACGACGGAGGTTGAGGGGCGACCTGATAGAGGTCTACAAGATTACGAGGGGCACAGACAGAGTGGATAGTCGGACGCTCTTTCCGACTCTCTAGAGTCAAGTACGAGGGACATGGGTTTAAAGTGTGAGGGGCGAGGTTTAGAGGAGATGTACGAGGCAAGTTTTTTACACAGAGGGTGGTAAATATATGGAACGTGCTGCCTGGGGAAGTGGTGGGAGCAGGTACGATAGTACAAAGAACAAAGAAATGTACAGCACAGGAACAGGCCCTTCGGCCCTCCAAGCCCGTGCCGACCATGCTGCCCGACTAAACTACAATCTTCTCCACTTCCTGGGTCCGTATCCCTCTATTCCCATCCTATTCATGTATTTGTCAAGATGCCCCTTAAACGTCACTATCGTCCCTGCTTCCACCACCTCCTCCGGCAGCGAGTTCCAGGCACCCACTACCCTCTGTGTAAAAAACTTGCCTCGTACATCTCTTCTAAACCTTGCCCCTCTCACCTTAAACCTATGCCCCCGAGTAATTGACCCCTCTACCCCGGGGAAAAGCCTCTGACTATCCACTCTGTCTATGCCCCTCATTATTTTGTAGACCTCTATCAGGTCGCCCCTCAACCTCCTTCGTTCCAGTGAGAACAAACCGAGTTTATTCAACCGCTCCTCATAGCTAATGCCCTCCACACCAGGCAACATCCTGGTAAATCTCTTCTGCACCCTCTCTAAAGCCTCCACATCCTTCTGGTAGTGTGGCGACCAGAATTGAACACTATCCTCCAAGTGTGGCCTAACTAAGGTTCTATACTGCTGCAACGTGACTTGCCAATTCTTATACTCAACGCCCAGGCCAATGAAGGCAAGCATGCCGTCGGCCTTCTTGACTACCTTCTCCACCTGTGTCGCCCCTTTCAGTGACCTGTGGACCTGTACACCTAGATCTCTCTGACTGTCAATACTCTTGAGGGTTCTACCATTCACTGTCGTGAATTTAAGGGACATCTAGACAAATACATGGATAGGGTGGGAATGAAAGGATACGGACTCCATCAGTGCAGACGGTTTTAGTGTAGGCAGGTACTATGGTCGGCGCGCCATGATGCGCATGTAGTAAAATGCCAAAGGAATTTTGGATGGGGACATGGTGAGGGACGAAATACAGATAGAGCAATCAAGCGGGGCTGCTTTGTCCTGGATGGTGTCGAGCTTCTTGAGTGTTGTTGGAGCTGCGCTCATCCAGGCAAGTGGAGAGTCTCCCATCACACTCCTGACTTGTGCCTTGTAGATGGTGGACAGGCTTTGGGGGGGCCAGGAAGTGAGTTACTCACCGCAGGATTCCCAGCCTTTGACCTGCTCTGGTAGCCACAGTATTAATGTGGCTGGGTCCAGTTCAGTTTCTGATCAATGGTAACTCCCGGGACGTCGATAGTGGGGTAGATTCCATTGATGGTAATGACAGAGTGTCGAGGGGGGAGGGGGCGAGGATTCCCAGCCTCCGACCTGCTCTGGGAGCCGCGGTATTTATACGGCCGGGTCCAGTTCAGTTTCTGATCAATGGTAACCCCCGGGATGTCGATAGTGGGGTAGATTCCGCTGATGGTAATGACAGAGTGTCGAGGGGGGAGGGGGCGAGGATTCCCAGCCTCCGACCTGCTCTGGGAGCCGCGGTATTTATACGGCCGGGTCCGGTTCAGTTCCTGGTCGATGGTACCCCCCAGGATGTCGATAGTGGGGTAGATTCCGCTGATGGTAATGACATTGAATGTCAAAGGGGCGGTGGTTAGATCCTCTCCTGTAGGGGATGGTCATTGTCTGGCACTTGTGTGGCGCGAATGTAACTTGCCCCTTGCCAGCCCCGAGCCTGGAGATTGTCCGGGTCTCGCTGCATTTGGACAGGGACTGCTTCATTATCTGAGGAGTCGTGAATGGTGCTGAATATTGTGTGGTCATCTGCAAACATCCCCACTTCTGACCTTACGATGGAAGGGAGGTCATTGAGGAGGCAGCTGAAGATGGCTGGGGCCAAGGACACGACCCTGAGGAACTCCTGATTTGAAATATCGAAGACTGTGAGGGACCTGGAGTAGAGTGGGTGGGAGGGGGGGGGGGGGCTGTTTTCTTTGGCAGAGGTGTCAGTGACTAAGGGGCATAGACTCAACCTGATTGGTAGAAAGATTAGGGGAGCACGGTGGCACAGGGGTTAGCACTGCTGCGTCACGGCGCCGAGGACCCGGGTTCGATCCTGGCCCCAAGGCTGCGTTGGCACCGTCACCGGGTCATTGTACAAGGCAAGAGAGTGATGATCACCCCCCTCGACACTCCCTGTCATTACCATCAGCGGAATCTACCCCACTATCGACATCCTGGGGGTTACCATCGACCAGAAACTGAACTGGACCCGGCCGTATAAATACCGCGGCTCCCAGAGCAGGTCGGAGGCTGGGAATCCGCCCCCCCCCCCCCCCCCCCCCTCGACACTCTGTCATTACCATCAGCGGAATCTACCCCACTATCGACATCCTGGGGGTTACCATCGACCAGAAACTGAACTGGACCCAGCCGTATGAATACCGCGGCTCCCAGAGCAGGTCAGAGGCTGGGAATCCTGCGGAGAGCAACTCACCTCATGACTCCCCCCAAAGCCTATCCAGCATCGACAAGGACACATTTCATTTTGGAAGGTCTAATACAGGTAGGGAATATACAGTGAATGGTAGAACCCTCAAGAGTATTGACAGTCCGAGAGATCTAGGAGTACAGGTCCACAGGTCACTGAAAGGGGCGACACAGGTGGAGAAGGTAATCAAGAAGGCATACGGCATGCTTGCCTCCATTGGCCGGGGCATTGAGTATAAGAATTGGCAAGTCATGTCGCAGCTGTATAGAACCTTAGTTAGGCCACACTTGGAGTATAGTGTTCAATTCTGGTCGCCACACTACCAGAAGGATGTGGAGGCTTTAGAGAGGGTGCAGAAGAGATTTACCAGAATGTTACCTGGTATGGAGGGCATTAGCTACGAGGAGAGGTTGAATAAACTCGGTTTGTTCTCACTGGAGGTTGAGGGGCGACCTGATAGAGGTCTACAAAATTATGAGGGGCATAGACAGAGTGGATAGTCAGAGGCTTTTCCCCAGGGTAGAGGGGTCAATTACTAGGGGGCATAGGTTTAAGGTGCGAGGGGCGAGGTTTAGAGTAGATGTACGAGGCAAGTTTTTTACACAGAGGGTAGTGGGTGCCTGGAACTCGCTACCGGAGGAGGTGGTGGAAGCAGGGACGATAGTGACATTTAAGGGGCATCTTGACAAATATATGAATAGGATGGGAATAGAAGGATACGGACCCAGGAAGTGTAGAAGATTGTAGTTTAGTCGGGCAGCATGGTCGGCACGGGCTTGGAGGGCCGAAGGGCCTGTTCCTGTGCTGTACATTTCTTTGTTCTTTGTTCTTTGACACAAGGCAGGCGTGTGATGGAATACTCTCCATTTATCTGGACAATTGCGCTCCCAACAACACGCAAGAAGCTCGACACCATCCAGGACAAAGCAGCCCCGCTTGATCGCTCCCCGTTCCCCACACATTCACTCCCCCCACCCCCACCGCCGCACAGTGGCAGCCGTGTGTACCGTCTACAAGATGCACGGCGGCGACTCACCGAGGCTCCTCAGGCAGCACCTTCCAAACCCACCACCTCTACCATGTTGAAGGACAAGGGCAGCAGATGCCTGGGGACCCCACCCACCTGGAGGCTCCCCTCCGAGTCACTCCCCGCCCCGACTGGGAAATATATCGGCCGTTCCTTCACTGTCGCCGGGGCAACACCCTGGAACTCCCTCCCTAACAGCACAGTGGGTGTACCTACACCTCGGGGACTGCAGCCGCTCAAGAAGGCAGCTCACCACCTCTAGTGACAATTAGACCATCAGACATAGGAGCAGGATTAGGCCACTCGGCCCATCGAGTCGGCTCCGCCGCGGCTGATATTTTCTCATCCCCATTCTCCTGCCTCCTCCCCAGAACCCCCGATCCCCTTATTGATCAAGAGCCTATCTATCTCTGTCTTAAAGACACTCAGCGAATTGGCCCCCACAGCCTTCTGCGGCAAAGAGTTCCCCAGATTCCCCCCCCCCTCTGGCTGGAGAAATTCCTCCCCGTCTCTGTTTTGAAGCCTTCAGTCCGAGATGGTGTCCTCTGTTTCTCGTTTCCCCCACAAGTGGAAACGTCCACGTCCGCTCTATCCCGGGCCTCCTGTAAGTTTCAATAAGATCCCCACCCCGCCCCTCGTCCTTCTAAACTCCCAACGAGCGCGGACCCAGAGTCCTCGACCGCTTCCTCGTACGGCGACCTCTTCGTTCCGGGGATCGTCCTCGCGAACCTCCCTCTGGACCCCTTTCCCAGGCCCCAGCCCGTCCTTCCTTAGACACGGGGGGGCCCCCGAAACCGCTCGCCACGCTCCGAACGGGGTCTGAGCGGAGCCTCAGGAGGACGTCCCTGGTCTTGTATTCCGGCCCTCTCGACGTGAATGTTGACGTCGCATTCTCCTCCCTAACAGCGGACTGAACCCGCTCGTTAACCTTAAGAGAATCGTCAACAAGGCTCCCAAGTCCCTTTGTGCTTCTGATTTCCGAAGCATTTAGAAAATAGTCTGTGCCTAAATTCCTCCTTCCAAAGTGCATAACCTCGCACTTCCTTGCCACTTCCTTGCCCGCTCTCCTCGCCTGTTCAAATCCTTCCGCAGCCCCCTCGCTTCCTCAATACAACCTGTCCCTCTACAGATCTTTGGGATGGGTAAGAAATGCCCACGTCCCCTGAGAAAATTAATATTTTTTAAAACAGGGAGATCTCCGGTTTCCTCCCACAGTCCAAAGATGTGCGGGTTAGGTGAATTGGCCAATGATAAATTGCCCTTAATGTCCAAATTGCCCTTGGTGTTGGGTGGAGGTGTTGAGTTTGGGTAGGGTGCTCTTTCCAAGAGCCGGTGCACACTCAAAGGGCCGAATGGCCTCCTTCTGCACTGTAAATTCAATGATAATCTATGATTAATCTAGGACAAAGGTTCGGCACAACATCGTGGGCCGAAGGGCCTGTTCTGTGCTGTATTTTCTATGTTCTATGTTCTATCTCGGAGGAGGGGGAGAGGCAGTGCGCTGAGAGATGGTGAATGTTAAAGATGAAATGTTGCTCGATCGGGGAAGGGAAATGTGATGCGGAATCCTAATCTAAGATCAACCTAATCTCCACCCCTTCAATTCACTGCTGTCCATGTGCCTGTCTAAGAGTCGCTTAAATGTCCCGAATGACTCGGCCTCCCCCACCTCTGCTGGCCGAGCGTTCCACACACCCACCCCTCTCTGTGTAAAGAACCTCCGACATCTCCCCTATACCTTCCTCCAATCACCTTCAAATTATGTCCCCCCCCTTGTGACAGCCATTTTCGCCCTGGGGAAAGGTCTCTGGCCCCCACTCTATCCATTGCCTCTCATCACCTTGTATCAAGTCACCTCTCTGCCTTCTTCGCTCCAGTGAGAAAAGCCCGAGCTCCCCCTCAACCTTTCTTCGTAAGACGTGCCCCCCAGTCCGGGCGGCATCCTGGTAAATCTCCTCTGCACCCTCTCCAAAGCCTCCACATCCTTCCTCTAATGAGGCGACCAGAACTGGACACAATATTCCAAGTGTGGTCTAACTAGGGTTTTATAAAGCTGCAGCAAAACCTCGCGGCTCTTAAACTCAATCCCCCTGTTAATGAAAGACAACATACAACACACCTTACACATGTGGCAAGTCAAGCTGCAGTTGTATAGAACCTGTTATGGGCCAGGGTTTGGAGAACCCCAAAGTGCATCATGGAGTTCACCTGACCCACAACTTTTACTAGATTGTGGTACGGGGAGCGCACGGCCCACTCTCCAGGTGTGGGACAGCAGAAATGGAAAAATGGAGATTTACCAGAATGTTGCCTGGTATGGAGGGCATAAGCTATGAGGAGCGATTGAATAAACTCGGTTTGTTCTCACTGGAACGAAGGAGGTTGAGGGGCGACCTGATAGAGGTATACAAAATTATGAGGGGCATAGACAGAGTGGATAGTCAGAGGCTTTTCCCCAGGGTAGAGGGGTCAATTACTAGGGGGCATAGGTTTAAGGTGAGAGGGGCAAAGTTTAGAGTAGATGTACGAGGCAAGTTTTTTACGCAGAGGGTAGTGGGTGCCTGGAACTCACTACCGGAGGAGGTAGTGGAGGCAGGGACGATAGGGACATTTAAGGGGCATCTTGACAAATATATGAATAGGATGGGAATAGAAGGATACGGACCCAGGAAGTGTAGAAGATTGTAGTTTAGTCGGGCAGTATGGTCGGCACGGGCTTGGAGGGCCGAAGGGCCTGTTCCTGTGCTGTACATTTCTTTGTTCTTTGTTCTTTGTTTGAAAAGTGTTTTTCAAAGCAAAACAATGTTTATTCTATGAACTCAAGTTAACCTTTTTTAAAACATACAGTGAACATCTTAGCAATTAATTCAAATACACCCCCCAAAGAATACAACACTTAGTAATCCTTTGAGCTTTCCTTTTAACATCCATAAGACTTAAAAAACAAAACCTTTAAGAGAAGCACATCAGGTTAAAGTCACGACTGAGAACAGTTGTAATTCTGAATTCACCAAATGATCAAGAGACAGTCTTTTCATGGTAGAGAGATCAACAGTACACCTGCTCTGTCTGGCTTCAGCTCCAACACTGAAAACTAAACTACAACACACCCTGCAGCAAACAGCCTAAAACGAAAGTAAAAAGCTGACAAGACAGTCCAGCTCCACCCACTCTCTGACATCACTGCAGTAGTAAACACCCATTTCTTAAAGGTACTCTCACATGACAAACATGGCCGCACTTGGAATATTGCGCACAATTCTGGTCGCCACACTACCAGAAGGATGCGGAGGCTTTGGAGAGGGTGCGGAGGAGGATTACCAGGATGTTGCCTGGTCTGGAGGGTGTGAGCTATGCGGGGAGGCTGAATAGTCTCGGACTGTTTTCATTCGAACAACGGAGTTTTGAGGGGCGACCTGATAGAGGTCTTCAAGATAATGAGGGGCGTGGATAGAGTGGATGGGCAGGCACTCTTACCCAGGGAGGGGGGGTCAGTCACCAGGGGCATAGGTTTAAGGTCCGTATCCAAAGATGTGCAGGTTAGGTGGATTGGCCGTGTTAAATTGTCCCTTAGTGTCCAAAGATGTACAGGTTAGGTGGATTGGCCGTGTTAAATTGTCCCTTAGTGTCCAAAGATGTGCAGGTTAGGCGGATTGGCCGTGCTAAATTGTCCCTTAGTGTCCAGAGATGTGCAGGTTAGGTGGATTGGCCATGTTAAATTGTCCCTTAGTGTCCAAAGATGTGCAGGTTAGGTGGATTGGCCGTGTTAAATTGTCCCTTAGTGTCCAAAGATGTGCAGGTTAGGTGGATTGGCCGTGCTAAATTGTCCCTTAGTGTCCAAAGATGAGCTGGTTAGGTGGATTGGCCGTGCTAAATTGTCCCTTAGTGTCCAAAGATGTGCAGGTTAGGTGGATTGGCCATGCTAAATTGTCCCTTCGTGTCCAAAGATGTGCAGGTTAGGTGGATTGGCCGTGTTAAATTGTCCCTTAGTGTCCAAAGATGTGCAGGTTAGGTGGATTGGCCGTGCTAAATTGTCCCTTAGTGTCCAAAGATGAGCTGGTTAGGTGGATTGGCCGTGTTAAATTGTCCCTTAGTGTCCAAAGACGTGCAGGTTAGGTGGATTGGCCATGTTAAATTGTCCCTTAGTGTCCAAAGATGTGCAGCTTAGGTGGATTGGCCGTGTTAAATTGTCCCTTAGTGTCCAAAGATGTGCAGGTTAGGTGGATTGGCCGTGCTAAATTGTCCCTTAGTGTCCAAAGATGTGCAGGTTAGGTGGATTGGCCATGCTAAATTGTCCCTTAGTGTCCAAAGATGTGCAGGTTAGGTGGATTGGCCGTGCTAAATTGTCCCTTCGTGTCCAAAGATGTGCAGGTTAGGTGGATTGGCCGTGCTAAATTGTCCCTTTGTGTCCAAAGATGTACAGGTTAGGTGGATTGGCCGTGCTAAATTGTCCCTTAGTGTCCAAAGATGTACAGGTTAGGTGAATTGGCCGTGTTAAATTGTCCCTTAGTGTCCAAAGACGTGCAGGTTAGGTGGATTGGCCGTGTTAAATTGTCCCTTAGTGTCCAAAGATGTGCAGCTTAGGTGGATTGGCCGTGTTAAATTGTCCCTTAGTGTCCAAAGATGTGCAGTTTAGGTGGATTGGCCGTGTTAAATTGTCCCTTAGTGTCCAAAGATGTGCAGCTTAGGTGGTTTGGCCGTGCTAAATTGTCCCTTAGTGTCCAAAGATGTGCAGGTTAGGTGGATTGGCCGTACTAAATTGTCCCTTAGTGTCCAAAGATGTGCAGGTTAGGTGGATTGGCCGTGCTAAATTGTCCCTTAGTGTCCAAAGATGTACAGGTTAGGTGGATTGGCCGGGTTAAATTGTCCCTTAGTGTCCAAAGATGAGCAGGTTAGGTGGATTGGCCGAGCTAAATTGTCCCTTAGTGTCCAAAGATGTGCAGGTTAGGTGGATTGGCCGTGTTAAATTGTCCCTTAGTGTCTAAAGATGTGCAGGTTAGGTGGATTGGCCGTGCTAAATTGTCCCTTAGTGTCCAAGGATGTGCAGGTTAGGTGGATTGGCCGTGCTAAATTGTCCCTTAGTGTCCAAAGATGTGCTGGTTAGGTGGATTGGCCGTGTTAAATTGTCCCTTAGTGTCCAAAGATGTGCAGGTTAAGTGGATTGGCCGTGCTAAATTGTCCCTTAGTGTCCAAAGATGTGCAGGTTAGGTGGATTGGCCGTGTTAAATTGTCCCTTAGTGTCCAAAGATGTGCAGGTTAGGTGGATTGGCCGTGTTAAATTGTCCCTTAGTGTCCAAAGATGTGCAGGTTAGGTGGATTGGCCGTGCTAAATTGTCCCTTAGTGTCCAAAGATGTGCAGGTTAGGTGGATTGGCCGTGCTAAATTGTCCCTTAGTGTCCAAAGATGTGCAGGTTAGGTGGATTGGCCGTGCTAAATTGTCCCTTAGTGTCCAAAGATGTGCAGGTTAGGTGGATTGGCCGTGCTAAATTGTCCCTTAGTGTCCAAAGATGTGCAGGTTAGGTGGATCTTTCGAATCAGCTGCTCCCCGTCAGGATAGGGGAGGGCATGTTATTGTTTTTGTGTGTGCGTGAGAGAGCGAGCGAGAGAGAAGGGAATTTGGGAGGTGGGCTGCTTAAAACAGACATTAAACGTGCATCAGTCTGTGTCAGCCGGGGCAGGCGGTTGTGACTGTGTGTGTGTGTGTGTGTGCGTGTGTGTGTGTTACTGCGGGAGTACTGAGCACAAAGAGGGATTCGGCACAGAGCGCTTTGATCTGCCATCCTCCCTCCGCCCCTCCCTCTCCTCCCGAGACGTTGGACAATTTGCTTCATTTCAGCATCTCAGTTCGCAACCTGCCCTTTCTCATGCAGAGGATTAATCTCCGGGGCCGGCACAGAGAGGGGAGTCAGTGAGATCTCCTTCAGCACTGCCAGTCGGGGAGCATCTGTGTGTGTGTGTGTGTGTGTGTCTCTCTGCCTCTCTCTCCCTCCCTCTCTCTCTCTCAATTAGTCCCTCTCCCTCCCTCCATCAATCTTCCACCATCCCTCTCCTCCTCCCCCCCCTCTCTCTCTCTATTTCTTCCCCTCCCTCTATTTTTCCTTCCCCCCCCCCGCCCCCGCCCACCCTCTCTCCCTATTTCTCCCTCTCTCTCTCTCTCCCCCCCCCTCCCCTCGCTCGGTTCGTCTCCCTCCCTCAATCTTTCTCCGTCCCTCTCCTCCTCTCTCGCTCTCGCTCAATTTGCCTCCCTCCCCGTCCTCTCTCTCTCTCTCTCTCCTCCCCCCCCTCCCCTCGCTCGGTTCGTCTCCCTCCCTCAATCTTTCTCCGTCCCTCTCCTCCTCTCTCGCTCTCGCTCAATTTGCCTCCCTCCCCGTCCTCTCTCTCTCTCTCCCCCCCCCCCCCCCCCCCCCCCCCACTACATTCACCTCTCTATTTTATCCCTCTCTCTCTCTTTCGCACACACACACACGCGCGCGCGCCCTCTCTTCGCTCCATTCCGCTTGGCTCCAAGCTCTGTGCCGAGATGACGGAGCAACTGAACGAGTGTAACATTAAGGTGATGTGTCGATTCCGTCCCCTCAACCACTCGGAGACCCTGAGAGGGGACAAGTTCATCCCCCGTTTCCAGGATGATGATACAGTTCTGATTGCCGTGAGTAGGCCTGTACGCGCGCGTTGGTGTATATTTTACTGGGTGGAGATCTTTTTGGGGAGACCAGGAAACGACGCCTCACTCTTCAAGATTTGCCCCCCTTCCTTCCCTCCCTCCCTCCCTACCTCCCTCCGTCCCTCAGCCTCCTCGAGACAGGCAGAGGAACCGTCTTGAATTGTTAATGTGTGGCGTTTAAGAGGAGTGGATGGGCGGAGAGGAGTTTTGGGAGGATTGTTACTGGGCCAGATAGCTCTCTTCCCTCCTCTCTCTCTCTCCGTCTCTCTCTCCGTCTGTGTCTCTCTCTCGCTCTCTCTGTCTCTGTCTACCCTCTCTCTCTCACTCTCTGCCTCTCTCTCTCTCTCTCTGCCTCTCTCTCTCTCCGTCTGAGTCTCTCTCTCGCTCGCTCTGTCTACCCTCTCTCTGCCTCTCTCTCTCTCTCTCTCTGCCTCTCTCTCTCCGTCTGAGTCTCTCTCTCGCTCGCTCTGTCTACCCTCTCTCTGCCTCTCTCTCTCTCTCTCTGCCTCTCACTCTCTGCCTCTCTCTCTCTCTCTCTGTCTCTCTCTCTCCATCTGAGTCTCTCTCTCGCTCTGTCTACCCTCTCTCTGCCTCTCTCTCTCTCTCTCTCTCTCTCTCCGTCTCTCTCTCCCGTCTGAGTCTCTCTGTCTCTCTCTCGCTCTCTCTGTCTCTGTCTACCCTCTCTCTCACTCTCTGCCTCTCTCTCTCTCTGCCTCTCTGTCTCTGTCTCTGTCTCTCTCTCTCTCTGTCTCTCTCTCTCTCTCTCTCTGTCTCACTCTCTCTCTGTCTCTCGCTCTTTGTCTATCTCTCAATCTGTCTCTGTTTCTGTCTCTCTCTCTCTTTCACCGTCTCTGTCTCTCTCTGTCTCTCTCTTTCTAACTATCTCTGGCTCTTTCTGCTGTGTCTCTCTCGCTCTTTTTCTCTCTATCTCTCTCTGTCCCTCTGTCTCTCTCTCCATCTCTCTGTCTCTCGCTCTGTCTCTCTCTATTTCTGTCTATCTCTCTGTCTCTGTGTCTCCCTCTCTCTCTGTGTCTCTCTCTGTGTGTCTCTCTCTGCCTCTCTCTGTGCCTCTCTCCGTCTCTGTCTCTCTCCGTCTCTGTCTCTCTCTTTCTATCTATCTCTCTTTCTGCTGTGTCTCTCTCTTGCTCTTTTTCTCCCTGTCCCCCTGTCTCTCTCTCTGCCTCTCTCTGCCTCTCTCTCTGTCTTTCTCACTCTCTGTCTCTCTCTGCCTCTCTCTCTGTCTCTCTCTCTGTCTCTCTGTCCCTCTGTCTCCCTGTCTCTCTCTCGCTGCCTCTCTCTCTGTCTCTCTCTCACTCTCTGTCTCTCTCTCTCTTTCTGTCCCTCTGTCTCCCTGTCCTCTCTCTCTCTCTGTCTCTCTCTCTGTCTCTCTCACTCTCTGTCCTCTCTCTGCCTCTCTCTCTGTCTCTCTCAGTCTCTCTCTGTCTCTCTGTCCGTCTGTCTCCCTGTCTCTCTCTCTCTGTCTCTCTCACTCTCTGTCTCTCTCTCTCTCTCTCATTCAAAGACGTCATCCTGGTGTGTTTGTTTGGAAGGTGCGATTCCTGACAAGGGGAAAGCGCAGGGCGTGGGCAATTAAGCTCCCTGGTTGCTCGCAGAGAGGGCGATTGCACACACAAACAGCTCAAATCTCAATTTACGTTGTCGGAATTTACCGGCCCGGGGTGGTGGGGGGAACTGCGGGGGGGGGGAGATTTATTTTCCTGACCACCGAGGACACAGCCACAAGCCTCGGTCCCCGAAAGGGGGCTGGGGGGGGGGTGGAATATTGCGACGAGAGATGCGTCCGTCTGTGCCCAACACCCACAGCTGTGCCACTTTGCAAGCGCGAGTGCTCGGAGCTGGTCCCCTCAAACGCCCCCTCGTACGACACACGACGGTCCCGTGTGCGGGGTCCGAGGAGAGTGTTTTTGAGGACGAGGGTCCTCTCTCGCTCTGCTCTCTCTCTCTGTCGTTCTCTGAGGGTGACATTGTCTGTCTCCTCCCCTTTCCCTCCCCCCGCCCCTCCCTCTCTCTCTCTCTCTCTCGCTCTCTTCCAATATCACTGAAGCAATGTTGTGCGCACTGCAGCACACACCTCTCTCTGTCTCAGGCTGTGTCCCAATCCTTCTATTATAACGTGTCTGCAATTCTGTTCAGGAGCTCGGAAACCTGCTCACTCTCTCTCTCTCTCTCACTGTCCACATTCTCTCTCTCCCATCCTCTCTCTCTATCTCTCTCTCACTGTCACATTCTCTCCCTCCCCATCTCTCTCTCTGTCTTTCTCTCTCTGTCTCTCTCGCTTCTGTCCTCTCTCTCTCTGTCCTCTCTCTCTGCCTCTCTCTCTGTCCCCTCTCTGGTCTCTCTCTCTCTTTCTGTCTGTCTCTCTCTCTTTCTGTCTCTCTCTCTCTGTCTCTCTCTCTCTCTCTGTCTCTCTCGCTGTCCTGTCTCTGTCTGCCTCTCTCTGTCTCTGTTCCTCTCTCTGTCTCTCTTCTTTCTGTCTTTCCTCTCTCTCTCTCTCTCTCTCTCTCTCTGTCTCTCTCTCTCTCTCCTCTGTCTGTCTCCCTCTCTCTGTCTCTCTGTCTCTCTGTCAATCTCTCTTCCATCTCTCTCTGTTTCTCTGTCTCTCTCTCTCTCTGTCTCTCTCTCTCTGTCTCTCTCTCTCTCTCTGTCTCTCTCTCTTGCTGTCTGTCTCTTTCTGTCTGTCCTCTCTCTGTCTCTCTCGCTGTCTGTCCTCTGTCTGCCTCTCTCTGTCTCTCTCTCTGTCTCTCTCTCTCTCTCTGTCTCTCTCTCTCTCTCTCTGTCTGTCTCCCTCTCTCTGTCTCTCTCCTCTTCCATCTCTCTCTGTTTCTCTGTGTCCTTCTCTCTCTCTCTCTGCCTCTCTCTCTCTGTCTCTCTCTGTCTCTCTCTCTCTGTCTCTCTCTCTCTCTCTCTGTCCTCTCTCTCTTGCTGTCTGTCTCTTTCTGTCTGTCTCTCTCTGTCTCTCTCTCTCTCTCTGTCCCTGTTTCTCTCTCCCTGCCTCTCTCTG
>NC_092738.1:2422430-2448021 GCF_047496885.1 Scyliorhinus torazame
CTCTCTCCCTCTCTCTATCTCTCTATCTCTCTCCTCGCTCTGTCGATACGCTCTCTTTCTCTCCTCACTTTGTCGATACGCGCTCTCTCTGTCTCCTCGATCTATCGATACTCTCTCTCTCTCTCTCTCTCTCCTCATTCTGTCGATACGCTCCCTCTCTCCCTCTCTCTCCTCGGTCTGTCGATACACTCTCTCTCCCCCTCTCCTCGCTCTGTCGATACGCTCTCGCTCTCTCTCGCTCTCCTCGCTCTGTCGATACGCTCTCTTTCTCTCTCTTCGCTCTGTCGATACGCTCTCTCTCTCTCCTTGCTCTGTCGATACGCTCTCTCTTTCTCTCTCCTCGCTCTGTCGATACTCTCTCTCTCTCTCTCCTCGCTCTGTCGATACTCTCTCTCTCTCTCTTCTCGCTCTGTCGATATGCTCTCTCTCTCTCTCTCTCCTCGCTCTGTCGATACGCTCTCTCCCTCTCTCTCTCCTCGCTGTCGGTACGCTCTCTCTCTCTCAATACTCACTCTGTCGATACGCTCTCTCATTCTTTCTACTCGCTCTGTCGATACGCTCTCTCTCTCTCTCTCTCTCCTCGGTCTGTCGATACGCTCTCTCTCTCTCGCTCTCCTCGTTCTGTCGATACGCTCTCCCTCTCTCTCCCTCTCTCTCCCTCTCTCTGTCTCTCTCTCTCCTCGCTCTGTCGATACGCTCTCTCTCCTCGGTCTGTCGATACGCTCTCTCTCTCTCCTCGGTCTGTCGATACTCTCTCTCTCTCCCTCTCCTCGGGCTCTCTTTCTCTCTCTCTACTCACTCTGTCGATACTCTCTCACTCTCTCTTCTCGATCTGTCGATACGCTCTCTCTCACTCCTCGCTCTGTCGATACTCTCTCTCTGTCTCTCTCTCCCTCTCTCTGTCTCTGTCTCTGTCTCTCTCTCTCCTCGCTCTGTCGATACGCTCTCTCTCTCTCTCTTGCTCCTTGCTCTGTCGATACGCTCTCTCTGTCTTTCTCTCCCTCCCTCTCCCTCTCTGTTTCTCTCTCTCCCTCTCTCGCTCTCTTGCTCTCTCTCGCTCTCTCACTCTTCTCCTCGCTCTGTCGATACGCTCTCTCTCTCCCTTCTCGGTCTGTCGATACGCTCTCCCTCTCTCTCCCTCTCTCTCTCCTCTCTCTCCCTGTCTCTCTCCTCGCTCTGTCGATACGCTCTATTTCCTCGGTGTGTCGATGTGCTCTCTCTCTCTCTCTCCTCGGTCTGTCGATTCTCTCTCCCTCTCCTCGCGCTCTCTTTCTCTCTCTCTCTACTCACTCTGTCCATACTCTCTCACTCTCTCTCCTCGCTCTGTCGATACGCTCTCTCTCACTCCTCGCTCTGTCGATACTCTCTCTCTGTCTCTCTGTCTCTCTCTCTCTCTCTCTCCTCGCTCTGTCGATACGCTCTCTCTCTCTCTCTCTCTCTCTCGCCTCGCTCTGTCGATTCGCTCTCTCTCTCTCACTCTCACTCCTCGCTCTGTCGATACTCTCTCTCTCTGTCTCTCTCCTCGCTCTGTCGATACGCTCTCTCTCTCTCCTCGCTCTGTCGATACGCTCTCTCTCTCTCTCTCTCTCTCTCTACTCGCTCTGTCGATTCGCTCTCTCTCTCTCACTCTCACTCCTCGCTCTGTCGATACTCTCTCTCTCAGTCTCTCTCCTCGCTCTGTCGATTCGCTCTCTCTCTTTCACTCCTCGCTCTGTCGATACTCTCTCTCTCTGTCTCTCTCTCCCTCTCTCTGTCTCTCTCACTCTTCTCCTCGCTCTGTCGATACTCTCTCTCTCTCTCTCTCTCTCCTCGCTCTGTCGATATGCTCTCTCTCTCTCTCCTCGCTCTGTCGATACGCTCTCTCTCCTCGCTCTGTCGATACGCTCTCTCTCTCTCTCTCTCTCCTCGCTCTGTCGATCTGCTCTCTCTCTCTCTCCTCGCTCTGTCAATACGCTCTCTCTCTCTCTCCTCGCTCTGTCGATACGCTCTCTCTTTCTCTCTCCTCGCTCTGTCGATACTCTCTCTCTCCTCGCTCTGTCGATACGCTCTCTCTCTCTCTCTCCTCGCTCTGTCGATATGCTCTCTCTCTCTCCTCGCTCTATCGGTACGCTCTCTCTCTCTCCTTGCTCTGTCGATACGCTCCCTCTCTCTCACTCTCCTCGGTCTGTCGATACACTCTCTCACGCTGATGATACGCGCTCTCTTTCTCTCTCCTTGCTCTGTCGATACGCTCTCTCTCTCTCTCTCCTCGGTCTGTCGCTACGCTCTCTCTTTCTCTCTCCTCGCTTTGTCGATACGCTCTCTCTCTCTCTCTCTCTCTCTCCTCGCTCTGTCGATTCGCTCTCTCTCTCTCACTCTCTCTCCTCGCTCTGTCGATACGCTCTCTCTCTGTCTCTCTCCCTCTCTCTATCTCTCTATCTCTCTCCTCGCTCTGTCGATACGCTCTCTTTCTCTCCTCACTTTGTCGATACGCGCTCTCTCTGTCTCCTCGATCTATCGATACTCTCTCTCTCTCTCTCTCTCCTCGCTCTGTCGATACGCTCTCTCTCTCTGTCTCTTTCCTCGCTCTGTCGATACGCTCTCTCTTTCTCTCTCCTCATTCTGTCGATACGCTCCCTCTATCCCTCTCTCTCCTCGGTCTGTCGATACACTCTCTCTCCCCCTCTCCTCGCTCTGTCGATACGCTCTCGCTCTCTCTCGCTCTCCTCGCTCTGTCGATACGCTCTCTTTCTCTCTCTTCGCTCTGTCGATACGCTCTCTCTCTCTCCTCGCTCTGTCGATACGCTCTCTCTTTCTCTCTCCTCGCTCTGTCGATACTCTCTCTCTCTCTCTCCTCGCTCTGTCGATACTCTCTCTCTCTCTCTCCTCGCTCTGTCGATATGCTCTCTCTCTCTCTCTCTCCTCGCTCTGTCGATACGCTCTCTCCCTCTCTCTCTCCTCGCTGTCGGTACGCTCTCTCTCTCTCAATACTCACTCTGTCGATACGCTCTCTCATTCTTTCTACTCGCTCTGTCGATACGCTCTCTCTCTCTCTCTCTCTCCTCGGTCTGTCGATACGCTGTCTCTCTCTCTCTCTCCTCGTTCTGTCGATACGCTCTCCCTCTCTCTCCCTCTCTCTCCCTCTCTCTGTCTCTCTCTCTCCTCGCTCTGTCGATACGCTCTCTCTCCTCGGTCTGTCGATACGCTCTCTCTCTCTCCTCGGTCTGTCGATACTCTCTCTCCCTCTCCTCGGGCTCTCTTTCTCTCTCTCTACTCACTCTGTCGATACTCTCTCACTCTCTCTTCTCGATCTGTCGATACGCTCTCTCTCACTCCTCGCTCTGTCGATACTCTCTCTCTGTCTCTCTCTCCCTCTCTCTGTCTCTGTCTCTCTCTCTCCTCGCTCTGTCGATACGCTCTCTCTCTCTCTCTCTTGCTCCTTGCTCTGTCGATACGCTCTCTCTGTCTTTCTCTCCCTCCCTCTCCCTCTCTGTTTCTCTCTCTCCCTCTCTCGCTCTCTTGCTCTCTCTCGCTCTCTCACTCTTCTCCTCGCTCTGTCGATACGCTCTCTCTCTCCCTTCTCGGTCTGTCGATACGCTCTCCCTCTCTCTCCCTCTCTCTCTCCTCTCTCTCCCTGTCTCTCTCCTCGCTCTGTCGATACGCTCTATTTCCTCGGTGTGTCGATGTGCTCTCTCTCTCTCTCTCCTCGGTCTGTCGATTCTCTCTCCGTCTCCTCGCGCTCTCTTTCTCTCTCTCTCTACTCACTCTGTCCATACTCACTCTCTCTCTCTCTCCTCGCTCTGTCGATACGCTCTCTCTCACTCCTCGCTCTGTCGATACTCTCTCTCTCTGTCTCTCTCCCTCTCTCTCTCTCTCTCTCCTCGCTCTGTCGATACGCTCTCTCTCTCTCTCTCTCTCTCTCGCCTCGCTCTGTCGATTCGCTCTCTCTCTCTCACTCTCACTCCTCGCTCTGTCGATACTCTCTCTCTCAGTCTCTCTCCTCGCTCTGTCGATTCGCTCTCTCTCTTTCACTCCTCGCTCTGTCGATACTCTCTCTCTCTGTCTCTCTCTCCCTCTCTCTGTCTCTCTCCCTCTTCTCCTCGCTCTGTCGATACTCTCTCTCTCTCTCTCTCTCCTCGCTCTGTCGATATGCTCTCTCTCTCTCTCCTCGCTCTGTCGATACGCTCTCTCTCCCTCTCCTCACTCTGTCGATACGCTCTCTCTTTCTCTCTCCTCGCTCTGTCGATACTCTCTCTCTCCTCGCTCTCTCTCTCTCTCCTCGCTCTGTCGATCTGCTCTCTCTCTCTCTCCTCGCTCTGTCAATACGCTCTCTCTCTCTCTCCTCGCTCTGTCGATACGCTCTCTCTTTCTCTCTCCTCGCTCTGTCGATACTCTCTCTCTCCTCGCTCTGTCGATACGCTCTCTCTCTCTCTCTCTCTCCTTGCTCTGTCGATATGCTCTCTCTCTCTCCTCGCTCTATCGGTACGCTCTCTCTCTCTCCTTGCTCTGTCGATACGCTCCCTCTCTCTCACTCTCCTCGGTCTGTCGATACACTCTCTCACGCTGATGATACGCGCTCTCTTTCTCTCTCCTTGCTCTGTCGATACGCTCTCTCTCTCTCTCTCCTCGGTCTGTCGCTACGCTCTCTCTTTCTCTCTCCTCGCTTTGTCGATACGCTCTCTCTCTCTCTCCTCGCTCTGTCGATACGCTCTCTCTCTCTCTCTCTCTCTCTCCTCGCTCTGTCGATTCGCTCTCTCTCTCTCACTCTCACTCCTCGCTCTGTCGATACTCTCTCTCTCTGTCTCTCTCTCCCTCTCTCTATCTCTCTCACTCTTCTTCTCGCTCTGTCGATACTCTCTCTCTCTCTGTCTCTCTCCTCGCTCTGTCGATACGCTCTCTCTCTGTCTCTCTCCCTCTCTCTATCTCTCTATCTCTCTCCTCGCTCTGTCGATACGCTCTCTTTCTCTCCTCACTTTGTCGATACACGCTCTCTCTGTCTCCTCGATCTATCGATACTCTCTCTCTCTCTCTCTCTCCTCGCTCTGTCGATACGCTCTCTCTCTCTGTCTCTTTCCTCGCTCTGTCGATACGCTCTCTCTTTCTCTCTCCTCATTCTGTCGATACGCTCCCTCTCTCCCTCTCTCTCCTCGGTCTGTCGATACACTCTCTCTCCCCCTCTCCTCGCTCTGTCGATACGCTCTCGCTCTCTCTCGCTCTCCTCGCTCTGTCGATACGCTCTCTTTCTCTCTCTTCGCTCTGTCGATACGCTCTCTCTCTCTCCTCGCTCTGTCGATACGCTCTCTCTTTCTCTCTCCTCGCTCTGTCGATACTCTCTCTCTCTCTCTCCTCGCTCTGTCGATACTCTCTCTCTCTCTCTCTCCTCGCTCTGTCGATATGCTCTCTCTCTCTCTCTCTCCTCGCTCTGTCGATACGCTCTCTCCCTCTCTCTCTCCTCGCTGTCGGTACGCTCTCTCTCTCTCTCTCTCCTCGTTCTGTCGATACGCTCTCCCTCTCTCTCCCTCTCTCTCCCTCTCTCTGTCTCTCTCGCTCCTCGCTCTGTCGATACGCTCTCTCTCCTCGGTCTGTCGATACGCTCTCTCATTCTTTCTACTCGCTCTGTCGATACGCTCTCTCTCTCTCTCTCCTCGGTCTGTCGATACGCTCTCTCTCTCTCTCTCTCCTCGTTCTGTCGATACGCTCTCCCTCTCTCTCCCTCTCTCTCCCTCTCTCTGTCTCTCTCGCTCCTCGCTCTGTCGATACGCTCTCTCTCCTCGGTCTGTCGATACGCTCTCTCTCTCTCCTCGGTCTGTCGATACTCTCTCTCTCTCCCTCTCCTCGGGCTCTCTTTCTCTCTCTCTACTCACTCTGTCGATAATCTCTCACTCTCTCTTCTCGATCTGTCGATACGCTCTCTCTCACTCCTCGCTCTGTCGATACTCTCTCTCTGTCTCTCTCTCCCTCTCTCTGTCTCTGTCTCTCTCTCTCCTCGCTCTGTCGATACGCTCTCTCTCTCTCTCTTGCTCCTTGCTCTGTCGATACGCTCTCTCTGTCTTTCTCTCCCTCCCTCTCCCTCTCTGTTTCTCTCTCTCCCTCTCTCGCTCTCTTGCTCTCTCTCGCTCTCTCACTCTTCTCCTCGCTCTGTCGATAAGCTCTCTCTCTCCCTTCTCGGTCTGTCGATACGCTCTCCCTCTCTCTCCCTCTCTCTCTCCTCTCTCTCCCTGTCTCTCTCCTCGCTCTGTCGATACGCTCTCTTTCTCTCTCTTCGCTCTGTCGATACGCTCTCTCTCTCTCCTCGCTCTGTCGATACGCTCTCTCTTTCTCTCTCCTCGCTCTGTCGATACTCTCTCTCTCTCTCTCCTCGCTCTGTCGATACTCTCTCTCTCTCTCTCTCCTCGCTCTGTCGATATGCTCTCTCTCTCTCTCT
Source organism: Scyliorhinus torazame (assembly GCF_047496885.1). Taxonomy (NCBI): domain Eukaryota; kingdom Metazoa; phylum Chordata; class Chondrichthyes; order Carcharhiniformes; family Scyliorhinidae; genus Scyliorhinus; species Scyliorhinus torazame. The sequence continues at coordinate 2,428,834 of NC_092738.1, forward strand.
CTCCTCGCTCTGTCGATACGCTCTCTCCCTCTCTCTCTCCTCGCTGTCGGTACGCTCTCTCTCTCTCAATACTCACTCTGTCGATACGCTCTCTCATTCTTTCTACTCGCTCTGTCGATACGCTCTCTCTCTCTCTCTCCTCGGTCTGTCGATACGCTCTCTCTCTCTCTCTCTCCTCATTCTGTCGATACGCTCTCCCTCTCTCTCCCTCTCTCTCCCTCTCTCTGTCTCTCTCGCTCTGTCGATACGCTCTCTCTCCTCGGTCTGTCGATACGCTCTCTCTCTCTCCTCGGTCTGTCGATACTCTCTCTCTCTCCCTCTCCTCGGGCTCTCTTTCTCTCTCTCTACTCACTCTGTCGATACTCTCTCACTCTCTCTTCTCGATCTGTCGATACGCTCTCTCTCACTCCTCACTCTGTCGATACTCTCTCTCTGTCTCTCTCTCCCTCTCTCTGTCTCTGTCTCTGTCTCTCTCTCTCCTCGCTCTGTCGATACGCTCTCTCTCTCTCTCTTGCTCCTTGCTCTGTCGATACGCTCTCTCTGTCTTTCTCTCCCTCCCTCTCCCTCTCTGTTTCTCTCTCTCCCTCTCTCGCTCTCTTGCTCTCTCTCGCTCTCTCACTCTTCTCCTCGCTCTGTCGATACGCTCTCTCTCTCCCTTCTCGGTCTGTCGAAACGCTCTCCCTCTCTCTCCCTCTCTCTTTCCTCTCTCTCCCTGTCTCTCTCCTCGCTCTGTCGATACGCTCTATTTCCTCGGTGTGTCGATGTGCTCTCTCTCTCTCTCTCCTCGGTCTGTCGATTCTCCCTCTCCTCGCGCTCTCTTTCTCTCTCTCTCTACTCACTCTGTCCATACTCTCTCTCTCTCTCTCTCCTCGCTCTGTCGATACGCTCTCTCTCACTCCTCGCTCTGTCGATACTCTCTCTCTCTGTCTCTCTCCCTCTCTCTCTCTCTCTCTCCTCGCTCTGTCGATACGCTCTCTCTCTCTCTCTCTCTCTCTCTCGCCTCGCTCTGTCGATTCGCTCTCTCTCTCTCACTCTCACTCCTCGCTCTGTCGATACTCTCTCTCTCTGTCTCTCTCCTCGCTCTGTCGATACGCTCTCTCTCTCTCCTCGCTCTGTCGATACGCTCTCTCTCTCTCTCTCTCTCTCTCCTCGCTCTGTCGATTCGCTCTCTCTCTCTCACTCTCACTCCTCGCTCTGTCGATACTCTCTCTCTCAGTCTCTCTCCTCGCTCTGTCGATACGCTCTCTCTTTCTCCTCGCTCTGTCGATATGCTCTCTCTCTGTCTTTCTCTCCCTCCCTCTCCCTCTCTGTTTCTCTCTCTCCCTCTCTCGCTCTCTTGCTCTCTCTCGCTCTCTCACTCTTCTCCTCGCTCTGTCGATACTCTCTCTCTCTCCTTTCTCGGTCTGTCGATACGCTCTCCCTCTCTCTCCCTCCTCTCTATCCCTGTCTCTCTCCTCGCTCTGTCGATACGCTCTCTCTCCTCGGTCTGTCGATACGCTCTCACTCTCTCTCGCTCTCTCCTCGCTCTGTCGATACGCTCTATTTCCTCGGTGTGTCGATGTGCTCTCTCTCTCTCTCTCCTCGGTCTGTCGATTCTCTCTCCCTCTCCTCGCGCTCTCTTTCTCTCTCTCTCTACTCACTCTGTCCATACTCTCTCTCTCTCCTCGCTCTGTCGATACGCTCTGTCTCACTCCTCGCTCTGTCGATACTCTCTCTCTCTGTCTCTCTCCCTCTCTCTCTCTCTCTCTCCTCGCTCTGTCGATACGCTCTCTCTCTCTCTCTCTCTCTCTCTCTCTCTCCTCGCTCTGTCGATTCGCTCTCTCTCTCTCACTCTCACTCCTCGCTCTGTCGATACTCTCTCTCTCTGTCTCTCTCCTCGCTCTGTCGATACGCTCTCTCTCTCTCCTCGCTCTGTCGATACGCTCTCTCTCTCTCTCTCTCTCTCTCTCTCTCCTCGCTCTGTCGATTCGCTCTCTCTCTCTCACTCTCACTCCTCGCTCTGTCGATTCTCTCTCTCTCAGTCTCTCACCTCGCTCTGTCGATACGCTCTCTCTTTCTCCTTGCTCTGTCGATATGCTCTCTCTCTGTCTCTCTCCCTCTCTCTGTCTCTCTATCTGTCTCCTCGCTCTGTCGATACCCTCTCTCTCTCCTCGCTCTGTCGATACGCGCTCTCTCTCTCTCCTCGATCTGTCGATACGCTCTCTCATCTCTCCTCGTTCTGTCTGAACGCTCTCTCTCTCTCTCTCCTCGCTCTGTCGGTACGCTCTCTCTCTCTCTCTCTCTCTCTCTCCTCGCTCTGTCTGAACGCTCTCTCTCTCGCACTCCTCACACTGTCCATACGCGCTCTCTTTCTCTCTCATCGCTCTGTCGATACGCTCTCTTTCTCTCTCTCTCCTCGGTCTGTCGATACGCTCTCTCTTTCTCTCTCCTCGCTCTGTCGAAACGCTCTCTCTCTCTTTCTCTCCTCGCTCTGTCGATACACTCTCTCACTCTCTCTCCTCGGTCTGTCGATACACTCTCTCTCTCCTTGCTCTGTCGATATGCTCTCTCTCTCTCTCTCTCCTCACTCTGTCGATACGCTCTCTCTTTCTCTCTCCTCGCTCTGTCGATACGCTCCCTCTCTCCCTCTCTCCTCGGTCTGTCAATACACTCTCTCTCTCTCTCCTCGCTGTGTCGATACGCTCTCTCTCTCCTCGCTCTGTCGATACGCTCTCTCTCTCTCTCTCTCTCTCTCCTCGCTCTGTCGACACGCGCTCTCTCTCTCTCTCTCTCTCCTCGCTCTGGCGATACCCTCTCTCTTTCTCCTCGCTCTGTCGACACGCGCTCTCTCTCTCTCTCTCTCTCCTCGCTCTGGCGATACCCTCTCTCTTTCTCCTCGCTCTGTCTATACACTCTCTCTCTCTCTCTCTCCTCGGTCTGTCGATACTCTCTCTCTCTCTCTCCTCGGTCTGTCGATACACTCTCTCTCTCTCTCCTCGCTCTGTCGATACGCTCTCTCTCCTCGCTCTGTCGATACGCTCTCTCTCTCCATCTCTCTCCTCGCTCTGTCGACACGTGCTCTCTCTCTATCTCTCTCTCTCCTCGCTCTGTCGATACCCTCTCTCTTTCTCTCTCCTCGCTCTGTCGATATGCTCTGTCTCTCTCTCTCGCCTCGCTCTGTCGATACGCTCTCTCTCTCTATCTCTCTCCTCGCTCTGTCGATACGCTCTCTCTCTCTCTCTCTCCCTGCTCTGTCGATACGCTCTCTCTCTCTCTCTATCTCTCCTCGTTCTGTCGATATGCTCTCTCTCTCTCTCTCTCTCTCCTCGATCTGTCGATATGTTCTCTCTCTCTCTCCTCGCTCTGTCTGAACGCCCTCTCTCTCTCACTCCTCACGCTGTCGATACGCGCTCTCTTTCTCTCTCATCGCTCTGTCGATACGCTCTCTCTCTCTCTCCTCGGTCTGTCGATACGCTCCCTCTCTCACTCTCTCTCCTCGGTCTGTCGATACACTCTCTCTCTCCTCGCTCTTTCGATACGCTCTCTCTCTCTCTCTCCTCGCTCTGTCGATACGCTCTCTCTTTCTCTCTCCTCGCTCTGTCGATAGGCTCCCTCTCTCCCTCTCTCTCCTCGGTCTGTCAATTCACTCTCTATCTCTCTCCTCGCTCTGTCGAAACGCTCTCTCTCTCCTCACTCTGTCGATACGCTCTCTCTCTCGCTGTCTCTCCTCGCTCTGTCGACACGCTCTCTCTCTCTCTCTCTCTCTCTCCTCGGTCTGTCGATACACTCTCTCTCTCTCTCTCCTCGGTCTGTCGATACACTCTCTCTCTCTCTCCTCGCTCTGTCGATACGCTCTCTCTCCTCGCTCTGTCGATACGCTCGCTCTCTCTCTATCTCTCCTCGCTCTGTCGATACGCTCTCTCTCTCCTCGCTCTGTCGATACGCTCTCTCTCTCGCTGTCTCTCCTCGCTCTGTCGACACGCGCTCTCTCTCTCTCTCTCTCTCCTCGGTCTGTCTATACACTCTCTCTCTCCTCGGTCTGTCGGTACACTCTCTCTCTCTCTCCTCGCTCTGTCGATACGCTCTCTCTCCTCGCTCTGTCGATACGCTCGCTCTCTCTCTCTCACTCCTCACGCTGCCGATGCGCACTTTCTTTCTCTCTCCTTGCTCTGCCGATACATTCTCTCTCTCTCTCTCCTCGCTCTGTCGATACGCTCCCTCTCTCTCTCTCTCTCCTCGGTCTGTCGATACGCTCTCTCTCTCTCTCTATCTCTATCTCTCCTCGCTCTGTCGATACGCTCTCTCTTTCTCTCTCCTCGCTCCGTCGATACGCTCCCTCTCTCCCTCTCTCCCCTCGGTCTGTCGATACGCTCTCTCTCTCTCTCTCCTCGCTCTGTCGATACGCTCTCTCCCTCTCTCTCCTTGGTCTGTCGATACGCTCTCTCTCTCTCCTCACTCTGTCGATACGCTCTCTCTTTCTCTCTCCTCGCTCTGTCGATACGCTCTCTCTTTCTCTCTCCTCGCTCCGTCGATACGCTCCCTCTCTCCCTCTCTCCCCTCGGTCTGTCTATACACTCTCTCTCTCCTCGGTCTGTCGGTACACTCTCTCTCTCTCTCCTCGCTCTGTCGATACGCTCTCTCTCCTCGCTCTGTCGATACGCTCGCTCTCTCTCTCTCACTCCTCACGCTGCCGATGCGCACTTTCTTTCTCTCTCCTTGCTCTGCCGATACATTCTCTCTCTCTCTCTCCTCGCTCTGTCGATACGCTCCCTCTCTCTCTCTCTCTCCTCGGTCTGTCGATACGCTCTCTCTCTCTCTATCTCTATCTCTCCTCGCTCTGTCGATACGCTCTCTCTTTCTCTCTCCTCGCTCCGTCGATACGCTCCCTCTCTCCCTCTCTCCCCTCGGTCTGTCGATACGCTCTCTCTCTCTCTCTCCTCGCTCTGTCGATACGCTCTCTCCCTCTCTCTCCTTGGTCTGTCGATACGCTCTCTCTCTCTCCTCACTCTGTCGATACGCTCTCTCTTTCTCTCTCCTCGCTCTGTCGATACGCTCTATCTTTCTCTCTCCTCACTCTGTCGATACGCTCTCTCTTTCTCTCTCCTCGCTCTGTCGATACGCTCTCTCTTTCTCTCTCCTCGCTCCGTCGATACGCTCCCTCTCTCCCTCTCTCCCCTCGGTCTGTCGATACGCTCTCTCTCTCTCTCTCCTCGCTCTGTCGATACGCTCTCTCCCTCTCTCTCATTGGTCTGTCGATACGCTCTCTCTCTCTCCTCACTCTGTCGATACGCTCTCTCTTTCTCTCTCCTCGCTCTGTCGATACGCTCTCTCTCTCTCTCCTCGCTCTGTCGATACGCTCCCTCTCTCTCTCTCCTCGCTCTGTCGATACCCTCTCTCTCCTTGCTTTGTCGATACGCTCTCTCTCTCTCTCTTCTCGCTCTGTCGATACACTCTCTCTTTCTCTCTCCTCGCTCTGTCGATACGCTCTCTCTCTCGCTGTCTCTCCTCGCTCTGTCGACACGCGCTCTCTCTCTCTCTCTCTCTCCTCGGTCTGTCTATACACTCTCTCTCTCTCTACTCGGTCTGTCGGTACACTCTCTCTCTCTCTACTCGCTCTGTCGATACTCTCTCTCTCCTCGCTCTGTCGATACGCTCGCTCTCTCTTTCTCACTCCTCACGCTGCCGATGCGCACTTTCTTTCTCCCTCCTCGCTCTGTCGATACACTCTCTCTCTCTCTCTCCTCGCTCTGTCGATATGCTCCCTCTCACTCTCTCTCTCCTCGGTCTGTCGATACGCTCTCTCTCTCTCTATCTCTATCTCTCCTCGCTCTGTCGATACGCTCTCTCTTTCTCTCTCCTCGCTCCGTCGATACGCTCCCTCTCTCCCTCTCTCCCCTCGGTCTGTCGATACGCTCTCTCTCTCTCTCTCCTCGCTCTGTCGATACGCTCTCTCCCTCTCTCTCCTTGGTCTGTCGATACGCTCTCTCTCTCTCCTCACTCTGTCGATACGCTCTCTCTTTCTCTCTCCTCGCTCTGTCGATACGCTCTCTCTTTCTCTCTCCTTGCTCCGTCGATACGCTCCCTCTCTCCCTCTCTCCCCTCGGTCTGTCGATACGCTCTCTCTCTCTCTCTCCTCGCTCTGTCGATACGCTCTCTCCCTCTCTCTCCTTGGTCTGTCGATACGCTCTCTCTCTCTCCTCACTCTGTCGATACGCTCTCTCTTTCCCTCTCCTCGCTCTGTCGATACGCTCTCTCTCTCTCTCCTCGCTCTGTCGATACGCTCCCTCTCTCTCTCTCCTCGCTCTGTCGATACCCTCTCTCTCCTTGCTCTGTCGATACGCTCTCTCTCTCTCTCTTCTCGCTCTGTCGATACACTCTCTCTTTCTCTCTCCTCGCTCTGTCGATACGCTCTCTCTCTCTCCTCGGTCTGTCGATACGCTCTCTCTTTCTCTCTCCTCGCTCTGTCGATACGCTCTCTCTTTCTCTCTCCTCGCTCTGTCGATACGCTCTCTCTTTCTCTCTCCTCGCTCTGTCGATACACTCTCTCTCTCAGTCTCTCTCCTCGCTCTGTCGATACGCTCTCTCTTTCTCCTCGCTCTGTCGATATGCTCTCTCTCTGTCTCTCTCCCTCTCTCTGTCTCTCTATCTCTCTCCTCGCTCTGTCGATACCCTCTCTCTCTCCTCGCTCTGTTGATACGCGCTCTATCTCTCTCCTCGATCTGTCGATACGCTCTCTCATCTCTCCTCGCTCTGTCTGAACGCTCTCTCTCTCTCTCTCTCCTCGCTCTGTCGGTACGCTCTCTCTCTCTCTCTCTCTCTCTCCTCGCTCTGTCTGAACGCTCTCTCTCTCGCACTCCTCACGCTGTCCATACGCGCTCTCTTTCTCTCTCATCGCTCTGTCGATACGCTCTCTCTCTCTCTTTCTCCTCGGTCTGTCGATAAGCTCTCTCTTTCTCCCTCCTCGCTCTGTCGAAACGCTCCCTCTCTCCCTCTCTCCTCGGTCTGTCAATACACTCTCTCTCTCTCTCCTCGCTGTGTCGATACGCTCTCTCTCTCCTCGCTCTGTCGATACGCTCTCTCTCTCTCTCTCCTCGCTCTGTCGACACGCGCTCTCTCTCTCTCTCTCTCTCTCTCCTCGCTCTGGCGATACCCTCTCTCATTCTCTCTCCTCGCTCTGTCGATACGCTCTGTCTCTCTCTCTCGCCTCGCTCTGTCGATACGCTCTCTCTCTCTATCTCTCTCCTCGCTCTGTCGATACGCTCTCTCTCTCTCTCTCTCCCTGCTCTGTCGATACGCTCTCTCTCTCTCTCTCTCTATCTCTCCTCGTTCTGTCGATATGCTCTCTCTCTCTCTCTCTCTCTCCTCGATCTGTCGATATGTTCTCTCTCTCTCTCCTCGCTCTGTCTGAACGCCCTCTCTCTCTCACTCCTCACGCTGTCGATACGCGCTCTCTTTCTCTCTCATCGCTCTGTCGATACGCTCTCTCTCTCTCTCTCTCTCCTCGGTCTGTCGATACGCTCCCTCTCTCACTCTCTCTCCTCGGTCTGTCGATACACTCTCTCTCTCTCTCTCCTCGCTCTTTCGATACGCTCTCTCTCTCTCTCTCCTCGCTCTGTCGATACGCTCTCTCTTCCTCTCTCCTCGCTCTGTCGATACGCTCTCTCTCTCTCTCTCTCTCCTCGGTCTGTCAATTCACTCTCTATCTCTCTCCTCGCTCTGTCGAAACGCTCTCTCTCTCCTCGCTCTGTCGATACGCTCTCTCTCTCTCGCTGTCTCTCCTCGCTCTGTCGACACGCTCTCTCTCTCTCTCTCCTCGGTCTGTCGATACACTCTCTCTCTCTCTCCTCGCTCTGTCGATACGCTCTCTCTCCTCGCTCTGTCGATACGCTCGCTCACTCTCTATCTCTCCTCGCTCTGTCGATACGCTCTCTCTCTCCTCGCTCTGTCGATACGCTCTCTCTCTCGCTGTCTCTCCTCGCTCTGTCGACACGCGCTCTCTCTCTCTCTCTCTCTCTCCTCGGTCTGTCTATACACTCTCTCTCTCCTCGGTCTGTCGGTACACTCTCTCTCTCTCTCCTCGCTCTGTCGATACGCTCTCTCTCCTCGCTCTGTCGATACGCTCGCTCTCTCTCTCTCACTCCTCACGCTGCCGATGCGCACTTTCTTTCTCTCTCCTTGCTCTATCGATACACTCTCTCTCTCTCTCTCCTCGCTCTGTCGATACGCTCCCTCTCTCTCTCTCTCTCCTCGGTCTGTCGATACGCTCTCTCTCTCTCTATCTCTATCTCTCCTCGCTCTGTCGATACGCTCTCTCTTTCTCTCTCCTCGCTCCGTCGATACGCTCCCTCTCTCCCTCTCTCCCCTCGGTCTGTCGATACGCTCTCTCTCTCTCTCTCCTCGCTCTGTCGATACGCTCTCTCCCTCTCTCTCCTTGGTCTGTCGATACGCTCTCTCTCTCTCCTCACTCTGTCGATACGCTCTCTCTTTCTCTCTCCTCGCTCTGTCGATACGCTCTCTCTTTCTCTCTCCTCGCTCCGTCGATACGCTCCCTCTCTCCCTCTCTCCCCTCGGTCTGTCTATACACTCTCTCTCTCCTCGGTCTGTCGGTACACTCTCTCTCTCTCTCCTCGCTCTGTCGATACGCTCTCTCTCCTCGCTCTGTCGATACGCTCGCTCTCTCTCTCTCACTCCTCACGCTGCCGATGCGCACTTTCTTTCTCTCTCCTTGCTCTGCCGATACATTCTCTCTCTCTCTCTCCTCGCTCTGTCGATACGCTCCCTCTCTCTCTCTCTCTCCTCGGTCTGTCGATACGCTCTCTCTCTCTCTATCTCTATCTCTCCTCGCTCTGTCGATACGCTCTCTCTTTCTCTCTCCTCGCTCCGTCGATACGCTCCCTCTCTCCCTCTCTCCCCTCGGTCTGTCGATACGCTCTCTCTCTCTCTCTCCTCGCTCTGTCGATACGCTCTCTCCCTCTCTCTCCTTGGTCTGTCGATACGCTCTCTCTCTCTCCTCACTCTGTCGATACGCTCTCTCTTTCTCTCTCCTCGCTCTGTCGATACGCTCTATCTTTCTCTCTCCTCACTCTGTCGATACGCTCTCTCTTTCTCTCTCCTCGCTCTGTCGATACGCTCTCTCTTTCTCTCTCCTCGCTCCGTCGATACGCTCCCTCTCTCCCTCTCTCCCCTCGGTCTGTCGATACGCTCTCTCTCTCTCTCTCCTCGCTCTGTCGATACGCTCTCTCCCTCTCTCTCATTGGTCTGTCGATACGCTCTCTCTCTCTCCTCACTCTGTCGATACGCTCTCTCTTTCTCTCTCCTCGCTCTGTCGATACGCTCTCTCTCTCTCTCCTCGCTCTGTCGATACGCTCCCTCTCTCTCTCTCCTCGCTCTGTCGATACCCTCTCTCTCCTTGCTTTGTCGATACGCTCTCTCTCTCTCTCTTCTCGCTCTGTCGATACACTCTCTCTTTCTCTCTCCTCGCTCTGTCGATACGCTCTCTCTCTCGCTGTCTCTCCTCGCTCTGTCGACACGCGCTCTCTCTCTCTCTCTCTCTCCTCGGTCTGTCTATACACTCTCTCTCTCTCTCCTCGGTCTGTCGGTACACTCTCTCTCTCTCTACTCGCTCTGTCGATACTCTCTCTCTCCTCGCTCTGTCGATACGCTCGCTCTCTCTTTCTCACTCCTCACGCTGCCGATGCGCACTTTCTTTCTCCCTCCTCGCTCTGTCGATACACTCTCTCTCTCTCTCTCCTCGCTCTGTCGATATGCTCCCTCTCACTCTCTCTCTCCTCGGTCTGTCGATACGCTCTCTCTCTCTCTATCTCTATCTCTCCTCGCTCTGTCGATACGCTCTCTCTTTCTCTCTCCTCGCTCCGTCGATACGCTCCCTCTCTCCCTCTCTCCCCTCGGTCTGTCGATACGCTCTCTCTCTCTCTCTCCTCGCTCTGTCGATACGCTCTCTCCCTCTCTCTCCTTGGTCTGTCGATACGCTCTCTCTCTCTCCTCACTCTGTCGATACGCTCTCTCTTTCTCTCTCCTCGCTCTGTCGATACGCTCTCTCTTTCTCTCTCCTTGCTCCGTCGATACGCTCCCTCTCTCCCTCTCTCCCCTCGGTCTGTCGATACGCTCTCTCTCTCTCTCTCCTCGCTCTGTCGATACGCTCTCTCCCTCTCTCTCCTTGGTCTGTCGATACGCTCTCTCTCTCTCCTCACTCTGTCGATACGCTCTCTCTTTCTCTCTCCTCGCTCTGTCGATACGCTCTCTCTCTCTCTCCTCGCTCTGTCGATACGCTCCCTCTCTCTCTCTCCTCGCTCTGTCGATACCCTCTCTCTCCTTGCTCTGTCGATACGCTCTCTCTCTCTCTCTTCTCGCTCTGTCGATACACTCTCTCTTTCTCTCTCCTCGCTCTGTCGATACGCTCTCTCTCTCTCCTCGGTCTGTCGATACGCTCTCTCTTTCTCTCTCCTCGCTCTGTCGATACGCTCTCTCTTTCTCTCTCCTCGCTCTGTCGATACGCTCTCTCTTTCTCTCTCCTCGCTCTGTCGATACACTCTCTCTCTCAGTCTCTCTCCTCGCTCTGTCGATACGCTCTCTCTTTCTCCTCGCTCTGTCGATATGCTCTCTCTCTGTCTCTCTCCCTCTCTCTGTCTCTCTATCTCTCTCCTCGCTCTGTCGATACCCTCTCTCTCTCCTCGCTCTGTTGATACGCGCTCTATCTCTCTCCTCGATCTGTCGATACGCTCTCTCATCTCTCCTCGCTCTGTCTGAACGCTCTCTCTCTCTCTCTCTCCTCGCTCTGTCGGTACGCTCTCTCTCTCTCTCTCTCTCTCTCCTCGCTCTGTCTGAACGCTCTCTCTCGCACTCCTCACGCTGTCCATACGCGCTCTCTTTCTCTCTCATTGCTCTGTCGATACGCTCTCTCTCTCTCTTTCTCCTCGGTCTGTCGATAAGCTCTCTCTTTCTCCCTCCTCGCTCTGTCGAAACGCTCCCTCTCTCCCTCTCTCCTCGGTCTGTCAATACACTCTCTCTCTCTCTCCTCGCTGTGTCGATACGCTCTCTCTCTCCTCGCTCTGTCGATACGCTCTCTCTCTCTCTCTCCTCGCTCTGTCGACACGCGCTCTCTCTCTCTCTCTCTCTCTCTCCTCGCTCTGGCGATACCCTCTCTCTTTCTCTCTCCTCGCTCTGTCGATACGCTCTGTCTCTCTCTCTCGCCTCGCTCTGTCGATACGCTCTCTCTCTCTATCTCTCTCCTCGCTCTGTCGATACGCTCTCTCTCTCTCTCTCTCCCTGCTCTGTCGATACGCTCTCTCTCTCTCTCTCTCTATCTCTCCTCGTTCTGTCGATATGCTCTCTCTCTCTCTCTCTCTCTCCTCGATCTGTCGATATGTTCTCTCTCTCTCTCCTCGCTCTGTCTGAACGCCCTCTCTCTCTCACTCCTCACGCTGTCGATACGCGCTCTCTTTCTCTCTCATCGCTCTGTCGATACGCTCTCTCTCTCTCTCTCTCTCCTCGGTCTGTCGATACGCTCCCTCTCTCACTCTCTCTCCTCGGTCTGTCGATACACTCTCTCTCTCTCTCTCCTCGCTCTTTCGATACGCTCTCTCTCTCTCTCTCCTCGCTCTGTCGATACGCTCTCTCTTCCTCTCTCCTCGCTCTGTCGATACGCTCTCTCTCTCTCTCTCTCTCCTCGGTCTGTCAATTCACTCTCTATCTCTCTCCTCGCTCTGTCGAAACGCTCTCTCTCTCCTCGCTCTGTCGATACGCTCTCTCTCTCTCGCTGTCTCTCCTCGCTCTGTCGACACGCTCTCTCTCTCTCTCTCCTCGGTCTGTCGATACACTCTCTCTCTCTCTCCTCGCTCTGTCGATACGCTCTCTCTCCTCGCTCTGTCGATACGCTCGCTCACTCTCTATCTCTCCTCGCTCTGTCGATACGCTCTCTCTCTCCTCGCTCTGTCGATACGCTCTCTCTCTCGCTGTCTCTCCTCGCTCTGTCGACACGCGCTCTCTCTCTCTCTCTCTCTCTCCTCGGTCTGTCTATACACTCTCTCTCTCCTCGGTCTGTCGGTACACTCTCTCTCTCTCTCCTCGCTCTGTCGATACGCTCTCTCTCCTCGCTCTGTCGATACGCTCGCTCTCTCTCTCTCACTCCTCACGCTGCCGATGCGCACTTTCTTTCTCTCTCCTTGCTCTATCGATACACTCTCTCTCTCTCTCTCCTCGCTCTGTCGATACGCTCCCTCTCTCTCTCTCTCTCCTCGGTCTGTCGATACGCTCTCTCTCTCTCTATCTCTATCTCTCCTCGCTCTGTCGATACGCTCTCTCTTTCTCTCTCCTCGCTCCGTCGATACGCTCCCTCTCTCCCTCTCTCCCCTCGCTCTGTCGATACGCTCTCTCCCTCTCTCTCCTTGGTCTGTCGATACGCTCTCTCTCTCTCCTCACTCTGTCGATACGCTCTCTCTTTCTCTCTCCTCGCTCTGTCGATACGCTCTCTCTTTCTCTCTCCTCGCTCCGTCGATACGCTCCCTCTCTCCCTCTCTCCCCTCGGTCTGTCGATACGCTCTCTCTCTCTCTCTCCTCGCTCTGTCGATACGCTCTCTCCCTCTCTCTCCTTGGTCTGTCGATACGCTCTCTCTCTCTCCTCACTCTGTCGATACGCTCTCTCTTTCTCTCTCCTCGCTCTGTCGATACGCTCTCTCTCTCTCTCCTCGCTCTGTCGATACGCTCCCTCTCTCTCTCTCCTCGCTCTGTCGATACCCTCTCTCTCCTTGCTCTGTCGATATGCTCTCTCTCTCTCTCTCTTCTCGCTCTGTCGATACACTCTCTCTTTCTCTCTCCTCGCTCTGTCGATACGCTCTCTCTCTCGCTGTCTCTCCTCGCTCTGTCGACACGCGCTCTCTCTCTCTCTCTCTCTCCTCGGTCTGTCTATACACTCTCTCTCTCTCTCCTCGGTCTGTCGATACGCTCTCTCTCCTCGCTCTGTCGATACGCTCGCTCTCTCTCTCTCACTCCTCACGCTGCCGATGCGCACTTTCTTTCTCCCTCCTCGCTCTGTCGATACACTCTCTCTCTCTCTCTCCTCGCTCTGTCGATACGCTCCCTCTCTCTCTCTCTCTCCTCGGTCTGTCGATACGCTCTCTCTCTCTCTATCTCTCTCTCTCCTCGCTCTGTTGATACGCTCCCTCTCTCTCTCTCTCTCCTCGGTCTGTCGACACGCTCTCTCTCTCTCTATCTCTATCTCTCCTCGCTCTGTCGATACGCTCTCTCTTTCTCTCTCCTCGCTCCGTCAATACGCTCCCTCTCTCCCTCTCTCCCCTCGCTCTGTCGATACGCTCTCTCCCTCTCTCTCCTTGGTCTGTCGATACGCTCTCTCTCTCTCCTCACTCTGTCGATACGCTCTCTCTTTCTCTCTCCTCGCTCTGTCGATACGCTCTCTCTTTCTCTCTCCTCGCTCCGTCGATACGCTCCCTCTCTCCCTCTCTCCCCTTGGTCTGTCGATACGCTCTCTCTCTCTCTCTCCTCGCTCTGTCGATACGCTCTCTCCCTCTCTCTGCTTGGTCTGTCGATACGCTCTCTCTCTCTCCTCACTCTGTCGATACGCTCTCTCTTTCTCTCTCCTCGCTCTGTCGATACGCTCTCTCTCTCTCTCCTCGCTCTGTCGATACGCTCCCTCTCTCTCTCTCCTCGCTCTGTCGATACCCTCTCTCTCCTTGCTCTGTCGATACGCTCTCTCTCTCTCTCTCTCGCTCTGTCGATACACTCTCTCTTTCTCTCTCCTCGCTCTGTCGATACGCTCTCTCTCTCGCAGTCTCTCCTCGCTCTGTCGACACGCGCTCTCTCTCTCTCTCTCCTTGGTCTGTCGATACGCTCTCTCTCTCTCCTCACTCTGTCGATATGCTCTCTCTTTCTCTCTCCTCGCTCTGTCGATACGCTCTCTCTTTCTCTCTCCTCGCTCTGTCGATACGCTCCCTCTCTCCCTCTCTCCCCTCGGTCTGTCGATACGCTCTCTCTCTCTCTCTCCTCGCTCTGTCGATACGCTCTCTCCCTCTCTCTCTTTGGTCTGTCGATACGCTCTCTCTCTCTCCTCACTCTGTCGATACGCTCTCTCTTTCTCTCTCCTCGCTCTGTCGATACGCTCTCTCTCTCTCTCCTCGCTCTGTCGATACGCTCCCTCTCTCTCTCTCCTCGCTCTGTCGATACCCTCTCTCTCCTTGCTCTGTCGATACACTCTCTCTTTCTCTCTCCTCGCTCTGTCGATACGCTCTCTCTCTCTCCTCGGTCTGTCGATACGCTCTCTCTTTCTCTCTCCTCGCTTTGTCAATACGCTCTCTCCCTCTCTCTCCTCGGTCTGTCGATACGCTCTCTCTCTCTCTCTCCTCGGTCTGTCGATACGCTCTCTCTTTCTCTCTCCTCGCTCTGTCGATACGCTCTCTCTTTCTCTCTCCTCGCTCTGTCGATACACTCCCTCTCTCACTCTCTCTCCTCGGTCTGTCGATACACTCTCTCTGTCTTTCTCTCTCTCCCCCTCCCTCTCTGTCTCTCTCTCTCCCTCTCTCCTTCTCTCTCTCTCTCCCTCTCTCACTCTTCTCCTCGCTCTGTCGATATCCTCTCTCTCTCTCCTCGGTCTGTCGATACACTCTCTCTCTCCTCGCTCTGTCGATACGCTCTCTCTCTCTCTCTCTCTCCTCGCTCTGTCGATACCCTCTCTCTTTCTCTCTCCTCGCTCTGTCGATACGCTCTCTCTCTCTCTCTCTCTCTCCTCGGTCTGTCGATACACTCTCTCTCTCTCCTCGGTCTGTCGATACACTCTCTCTCTCTCTCTCCTCGCTCTTTCGATACGCTCTCTCTCTCTCTCTCCTCGCTCTGTCGATACGCTCTCTCTTCCTCTCTCCTCGCTCTGTCGATATGCTCCCTCTCTCCCTCTCTCTCCTCGGTCTGTCAATTCACTCTCTATCTCTCTCCTCGCTCTGTCGAAACGCTCTCTCTCTCCTCGCTCTGTCGATACGCTCTCTCTCTCTCGCTGTCTCTCCTCGCTCTGTCGACACGCTCTCTCTCTCTCTCTCCTCGGTCTGTCGATACACTCTCTCTCTCTCTCCTCGCTCTGTCGATACGCTCTCTCTCCTCGCTCTGTCGATACGCTCGCTCTCTCTCTATCTCTCCTCGCTCTGTCGATACGCTCTCTCTCTCTCTCTCTCTCTCTCTCCTCGGTCTGTCTATACACTCTCTCTCTCCTCGGTCTGTCGGTACACTCTCTCTCTCTCTCCTCGCTCTGTCGATACGCTCTCTCTCCTCGCTCTGTCGATACGCTCGCTCTCTCTCTCTCACTCCTCACGCTGCCGATGCGCACTTTCTTTCTCTCTCCTTGCTCTGTCGATACACTCTCTCTCTCTCTCTCTCCTCGCTCTGTCGATACGCTCCCTCTCTCTCTCTCTCTCCTCGGTCTGTCGATACGCTCTCTCTCTCTCTATCTCTATCTCTCCTCGCTCTGTCGATACGCTCTCTCTTTCTCTCTCCTCGCTCCGTCGATACGCTCCCTCTCTCCCTCTCTCCCCTCGCTCTGTCGATACGCTCTCTCCCTCTCTCTCCTTGGTCTGTCGATACGCTCTCTCTCTCTCCTCACTCTGTCGATACGCTCTCTCTTTCTCTCTCCTCGCTCTGTCGATACGCTCTCTCTTTCTCTCTCCTCGCTCCGTCGATACGCGCCCTCTCTCCCTCTCTCCCCTCGGTCTGTCGATACGCTCTCTCTCTCTCTCTCCTCGCTCTGTCGATACGCTCTCTCCCTCTCTCTCCTTGGTCTGTCGATACGCTCTCTCTCTCTTCTCACTCTGTCGATACGCTCTCTCTTTCTCTCTCCTCGCTCTGTCGATACGCTGTCTCTCTCTCTCCTCGCTCTGTCGATACGCTCCCTCTCTCTCTCTCCTCGCTCTGTCGATACCCTCTCTCTCTCTCTCTCTCCTCGCTCTGTCGATACGCTCTCTCGATCTCTCTTCTCGCTCTGTCGATACACTCTCTCTTTCTCTCTCCTCGCTCTGTCGATACGCTCCCTCTCCTCTCTCTCTCTCCTCGGTCTGTCGATACGCTCTCTCTCTCTCTATCTCTCCTCGCTCTGTCGATACGCTCTCTCTTTCTCTCTCCTCGCTCTGTCGATACGCTCCCTCTCTCCCTCTCTCTCCTTGGTCTGTCGATACGCTCTCTCTCTCTCTCTCCTCGGTCTGTCGATACACTCCTCTCTCTCTCTCTCTCCTCGCTCTGTCGATACGCTCTCTCTTTCTCTCTCCTTTCCCTGTAGATACACTCTCTCTCTCTCCTCGCTCTGTCGATACGCTCTCGCTCTCTCTCCTCGCTCTGTCGCTACGCTCTCTCTCTCTCTCTCTCCTCGGTCTGTCGGTACGCTCTCTCTCTCCCCCTCTCCCTCTCTCTCTCTCCCCCCTCCCTCGCTCTCTCCCCCTCCCTCGGTCTCCCTCTCTCTCTCTCTCCCTCTCTCCCTCTCTCCCCCTCCCTCGCTCGCTCTCTCCCCCTTCCTCGCTCTCTCTCTCCCCCTCCCTCGCTCTCTCTCTCCCCCTCCCTCGCTCTCTCTCTCTCCCTCCCTCGCTCTCCCTCTCTCCCTCTCTCACTCTCCCTCTCTCCCTCTCTCCCTCTCTCCATCTCTCCCTCTCTCCCTCTCTCCCTCTCTCCCTCTCTCTCCCCCTCCCTCGCTCGCTCTCTTCCCCCTCCCTCTCTCCCTCTCTCCCTCTCTCACTCTCTCTCTCGCCGCCCCGTGTCTGGTGCAGGACTTGCGGGAGGAGTGTGTGAAGCTGAGGGGAAGGGTGTCCTGACCTGGAGCGTCAGAACCGGTTGCTGAGCGAGGCGTTTTCCCAGAGGCAGCCGTCCGGAGTCGGATTCACGTCCGGATCAGGGGTCGGACCGGGGTCACCGGCAGAGGTATGATGTTCGGGGTGGGGTGGGTTCCGTGGTTCGGACGGGGGGGGGGCGCGTTCGGGGGGGGGGGGGGGGGGGGTCCGGAGTTCGGACGGGTTGGGGGCGTTCGGGGGGGGGGGGGTTCCGGAGTTCAGGAAGCGGCTCTTAATCCTTACCCTGGAAAATACCCCCCCCCACCCACCCAATAAACCCCCCCTCCCCCAATAAACCCCCCCTCCCCCCCAATAAACCCCCCCTCCCCCTCGCCCAATAAACCCCCCTCACACCCCCAATAAACCCCCCTCGCCCAATAAACCCCCCTCACACCCCCAATAAACCCCCCTCACACCCCAATAAACCCCCCTCGCCCAATAAACCCCCCTCACACCCCCAATAAACCCCCTCCCCCTCGCCCAATAAACCCCCCTCACACCCCCCAATAAACCCCCCTCCCCCTCGCCCAATAAACCCCCCTCCCCCTCGCCCAATAAACCCCCTTCACCCCCCCAATAAACCCCTCACACCCCCCAATAAACCCCCCTCAACCCCACCCCCCCAAGTATCCGCCCTAACCCCCAACCCCCAATAAACCCCCCTCACCCCCACCCCCTCAATAAGCCCCACTCACCCCCACCCCAATAAACCCGCCTCCCCCCACCCCCCAATAAACCCCCCCTCACCCCCAAATTATCCATACCTCCCCCACCCCTAATAAACCCCCTTCCCCCAATAAACCTCCCTCACCCCCATCCCCCCAATAAACATCCCCACCTCCACCCCCTCAATAAACCCCCCTCACCTCCACCCCCCAATAAACCCCCCTCCCACCAACCCCCAATAAAGCCACCTCCCCCCAATAAACACCACTCCCCCCCACCCACCCCAATTTACCCCCCTCACCCCCACCCCCCAATAAACCCCCCGCACCCCCCCAATTAACCCCCTCACCCCCCCCAATAAACCATACCTCCCCCTCCCCCTAATAAACCCCCCTCCCCACAATAAACCTCCCTCACCCCCACCCCCCAATAAACCCCTCTCATCCCCACCCCCCCCCAATAAACCCCCCTTACCCCCCCATAAAGCCCCCTCACACCCAACCCCCAATAAACCCCCCTCACCCCCCCAATAAACCCCCGACCCCGACCCCATGAAACCCCCCCTCCCCCCAATAGACCACCCTCCCCCTCGCCCAATAAACCCCCCCTCATCCCCCAATAAACCTCCCTCAACCCCCCAATAAACCCATCTCACCCCCACCCCCCAAAACCCCCCTCACCCCCACCCCCCCACCCCCCCATTAACCTCCCCACCCCCACCCCCTCAATAAACCTCCCTCAACCCCACCCCCAATAAAGCCCCCTCACCCACACACCCCCCACCCCCTCAATAAACCCCCCATCACCCACACACCCCACCCCCCTCAATAAACCCCCCTCACCCCCCACCCCCCTCAATAAGCCCCCCTCACCCCCACCCCCAATAACCCCCCTCCCCCACCCCCCAATAAACCCCCCTCACCCCCAATAAACCATACCTCCCCCACCCCCCTAATAACCCCCCCTCCCCAATAATCCTCCCTCACCCCCACCCCCCAATAAACCCCCCTCACCCCCACCCCCCAATAAACCCCCTCCCCCAACCCCCAATTAAGCCCCCTCACCCCAATAAACACCACTCCCCCCCCCCACCCACCCCAATTTACCCCCCTCACCCCCCACCCCCCAATTAACCCCCCTCACCCCATAAAGCCCCCTCACACCCAACCCCCCAATAAACCCCCCTCACCCCCCCAATAAACCACCCCGACCCCCAATGAAACCCCCCTCCCCCCCAATAAACCCCCCTCCCCCCTCGCCCAATAAACCCCCCCTCATCCCCAAATAAACCCCACTCACCCCCCCAATAAACCCCCCTCACCCCACCCCCGCATGAAACCCCCCTCACCCCATCCCCCCACCCCCCCAATAACCTCCCCACCCCCCACCCCCTCAATAAACCCCCCCTCACCCCCATCCCCAATAAAGCCCCCTCACCCACACACCCCCCACCCCCTCAATAAACCCCCCTCACCCCCACCCCCTCAATAAGCCCCCCTCACCCCCACCCCCAATAAACCCCCCTCCCCCCACCCCCCAATAAACCCCCCCTCACCCCCAATAAACCATACCTCCCCACCCCCCCTAATAAACCTCCCTCCCCAATAAACCTCCCTCACCCCCCATCCCCCCAATAAGCCCCCCTCACCCCCCACCCCCCCATAAACCCCCCTCACCCCCCCAATTAACCCCCTCACCCCCCCCAATAAACCATACC
>NC_092738.1:2453121-2488570 GCF_047496885.1 Scyliorhinus torazame
ATCGTCCATACGTCTATCCAATGACCATTTAAATACCCTTAGTGTTGGCGAGTCCACTACTGTTACAGGAAGAGATTTACCAGGATGTTGCCTGGTATGGAGGGCATTAGCGATGAGGAGCGGTTGAATAAACTCGGTTTGTTCTCACTGGAACGAAGGAGGTTGAGGGGAGACCTGATAGAGGTCTACAAAATTATGAGGGGCATAGACAGAGTAGATAGTCAGAGGCTTTTCCCCGGGGTAGAGGGGTCAATTACTAGGGGGCATAGCTTTAAGGTGCAAGGGGCAAGGTTTAGAGGAGATGTACGAGGTTTTTAGACAGAGGGTAGTGGGTGCCTGGAACTCGCTGCCGGAGGAGGTGGTGGAAGCAGGGACGATAGGGACATTTAAGGGGCATCTTGACAAATACATGAATAGGACGGGAATAGAGGGATACGGACCCAGGAAGTGTAGAAGATTGTAGTTTAGTCGGGCAGCATGGTCGGCACGGGCTTGGAGGGCCGAAGGGCCTGTACTTTTCTTTGTTCTTTGTCTGCTTGTTCTTTGTAATCCCTGTGTAGCTATCACAAGATTCCACTCGCGCACACAAGACAGACAAACACAGAAGGGGGCGAAAGGGTGAAGAAAAAAAAAAAGCATCAAACCAAAAGATTGGAGTCGTCGCTTCCGACGGTGTTTGCCTCGTCCCGGCTGGCCGGTTGGCGACAGCCTCGGGGTTTACAGCTGGCGATGGGCTTCTTGGCAGAGCTTTCCGTTCGGATGCGAGACTGAGAGGCAGAAGGCCGACGGGAGCACCGTTTTGTGGACTATTTTGTGGATAGTCAAGGCCCTCTTTCCCAGGGTGGAGGGGCCAGTCACCGGGGGCGGGGGGGGGGGAGGGGCAGAGAGGTTTAAGGTCCGGGGGGGCAAGGTTTAGAGGAGATGTACGAGGCAGGTTCTGAACACAGAGCGCCTGGAACGCGTGGCCAGGGGAGGCTGTGGGAGCAGAGACGTTAACGCCGTACAAAAGGCAAATTGACCAACACATGGATAGGACGGGGGATAGAGGGACACGGCACTGGGCAGGGCTGAGGGTTTGGGACAAGGTTGGTATCATGGCCGGGACAGGCTCGGAGGGCCTGTTCCTGCTCCGCGTCGAAAGGAGGCAAGCACGGGAAATAAAACCGTCGTCTCTCCCCCCCCCCCCTCTCTCTCTCTCACTGCTTTATTTCTGATCGGCAGATTATTGATTCGACCGTCGCGCA
Organism: Scyliorhinus torazame; assembly: GCF_047496885.1. Taxonomy (NCBI): domain Eukaryota; kingdom Metazoa; phylum Chordata; class Chondrichthyes; order Carcharhiniformes; family Scyliorhinidae; genus Scyliorhinus; species Scyliorhinus torazame. Next base: position 2,454,366 of record NC_092738.1, read on the forward strand.
CAGGTGGAGAGCTGCTTTCGAACGGACAAGTTGATGAAAGGTAGGGGCGTCGCTCTTCCGTCGGCCGTTGCCTCCCCCCCCCCCCCCGCCCGCGCCATCCACCCCTCCCCACGCGACCGAGCCCCCCCCCCCCCCCCCATTCGTCCCACCCCCTTGCTGTAAAATGGGTCCTTACACAGGGGGCGGGGGGAGGGAGTGCGGGCGTCCCTGCAGTGGCCCCTCCTTAATCACCCCCTAGAAGGAGGTGGGGGTGTGCGGGTGGGGCTCGGATGGGGGGGGGGGGGGGCTTGCAGGCGGCGGGCGTTCCCCCTGGGACGGCGGGGGAGGGGGCGGGGGTTGGAGGAGGTTACGGAGATAGGGAGGGGTTGTAGGGGGGCTGGAGGAGGTTACAGAGATGGGGAGAGGTGTAGGGGGACTGGAGGAGGTTACAGAGATAGGGAAGGGTGTAGGGGGCTGGAGGAGGTTACAGAGATAGGGAGGGGTGTAGGGGGCTGGAGGAGGTTACAGAGATAGGGAGGGTTGTAGGGGGCTGGAGGAGGTTACAGAGATAGGGAGGGTTGTAGGGGGCTGGAGGAGGTTACAGAGATAGGGAGGGGTGTAGGGGACTGGAGGAGGTTACAGAGATGGGGAGGGGTGTAGGGGCTGGAGGAGGTTACAGAGATAGGGAGGGGTGTAGGGGGCTGGAGGAGGTTACAGAGATGGGGAGGGGTGTAGGGGACTGGAGGAGGTTACAGAGATGGGGAGGGGTGTAGGGGACTGGAGGAGGTTACAGAGATAGGGAGGGTGTAGGGGGCTGGAGGAGGTTACAGAGATAGGGAGGGGTGTAGGGGGCTGGAGGAGGTTACAGAGATAGGGAGGGGTGTAGGGGGGCTGGAGGAGGTTACAGAGATAGGGAGGGGTGTACGGGGCTGGAGGAGGTTACAGAGATAGGGAGGGGTGTAGGGGGCTGGACGAGGTTGCAGAAATAGGGAGGGTTGTAGGGGGACTGGAGGAGGTTACAGAGATGGGGAGGGGTGTAGGGGACTGGAGGAGGTTACAGAGATAGGGAGGGTGTAGGGGGCTGGAGGAGGTTACAGAGATGGGGAGGGGTGTAGGGGACTGGAGGAGGTTACAGAGATGGGGAGGGGTGTAGGGGACTGGAGGAGGTTACAGAGATAGGGAGGGTGTAGGGGGCTGGAGGAGGTTACAGAGATAGGGAGGGGTGTAGGGGGCTGGAGGAGGTTACAGAGATAGGGAGGGGTGTAGGGGGGCTGGAGGAGGTTACAGAGATAGGGAGGGGTGTACGGGGCTGGAGGAGGTTACAGAGATAGGGAGGGGTGTAGGGGGCTGGACGAGGTTGCAGAAATAGGGAGGGTTGTAGGGGGACTGGAGGAGGTTACAGAGATGGGGAGGGTTGTCGGGAGACTGGAGGAGGTTACAGAGATAGGGAGGGGTGTAGGGGGCTGGAGGAGGTTACTGAGATAGGGAGGGGTGTAGGGGGCTGGAGGAGGTTACAGAAATAGGGAGGGTTGTAGGGGGACTGGAGGAGGTTACAGAGATGGGGAGGGTTGTCGGGAGACTGGAGGAGGTTACAGAGATAGGGAGGGGTGTACGGGGCTGGAGGAGGTTACAGAGATAGGGAGGGGTGTAGGGGCTGGAGGAGGTTACAGAGATAGGGAGGGGTGCAGGGGACTGGAGGAGGTTACAGAGATAGGGAGGGGTGTAGGGGACTGGAGGAGGTTACAGAGATAGGGAGGGGTGTACGGGGCTGGAGGAGGTTACAGAGATAGGGAGGGGTGTAGGGGCTGGAGGAGGTTACAGAGATAGGGAGGGGTGTAGGGGGCTGGAGGAGGTTACAGAGTTAGGGAGGGGTGTAGGGGGCTGGAGGAGGTTACAGAGATAGGGAGGGGTGTAGGGGCTGGAGGTGGTTACAGAGATAGGGAGGGGTGTAGGGGGCTGGAGGAGGTTACAGAGATAGGGAGGGGTGCAGGGGGCTGGAGGAGGTTACAGTGTTAGGGAGGGGTGTAGGGGGCTGGAGGAGGTTACAGAGTTAGGGAGGGGTGTAGGCGGCTGGAGGAGGTTACAGAGATAGGGAGGGGTGTAGGGGACTGCAGGAGGTTACAGAGATAGGGAGGGGTGTAGGGGACTGGAGGAGGTTACAGAGATAGGGAGGGGTGTAGGGGGCTGGAGGAGGTTACAGAGTTAGGGAGGGGTGTAGGGGGCTGGAGGAGGTTACAGAGATAGGGAGGGGTGTAGGGGGCTGGAGGAGGTTACAGAGATAGGGAGGGGTGTAGGGGCTGGAGGAGGTTACAGAGATAGGGAGGGGTGTAGGGGGCTGGAGGAGGTTACAGAGATAGGGAGGGATGTAGGGGGGCTGGAGGAGGTTACAGAGATAGGGAGGGGTGTAGGGGGCTGGAGGAGGTTACAGAGATAGGGAGGGGTGTAGGGGGCTGGAGGAGGTTACAGAGATAGGGAGGGTTGTAGGGGGCTGGAGGAGGTTACAGAGATAGGAGCTGTGTTCCCCCCGTGTCTGACTGTGTTTGACACGGAGCTGTGTTCCCCTGACTGTGTGTGACACGGAGCTGTGTTCCCCCGTGTCTGACTGTGTTTGACACGGAGCAGTGTTCCCCAGACTGTGTTTGACACGGAGATGTGTTCCCCCATGTCTGACTGTGTTTGACACGGAGATGTGTTCCCCCTGTCTGTGTTTGACACGGAGCTGTGTTCTCACTGTCTGTGTTTGACACGGAGATGTGTTCCCCTGTCTGTGTTTGACACGGAGATGTGTTCCCCCTGTCTGTGTTTGACACGGAGCTGTGTTCCTCCTGACTGTGTTTGACACGGAGCTGTGTTCCCCCTGTCTGTGTTTGACACGGAGCTGTGTTCTCCCCTGTCTGACTGTGTTTGACACGGAGATGTGTTCCTCCGTCTGTGTTTGACACGGAGCTGTATTCCCCTGACTGTGTTTGACACGGAGATGTGTTCCCCCTGTCTGTGTTTGACATGGAGCTGCGTTCCCCCTGTCTGTGTTTGACATGGAGCTGTGTTCTCCCCTGTCTGACTGTGTTTGACACGGAGATGTGTTCCTCCATCTGTGTTTGACACGGAGCTGTGTTCCCCTGTCTGTGTTTGACACGGAGCTGTGTTCTCCCTGTCTGTGTTTGACACGGAGCTGTGTTCCCTTGACTGTGTGTGACACGGAGCTGTGTTCCCCCGTGTCTGACTGTGTTTGACACGGAGCAGTGTTCCCCAGACTGTGTTTGACACGGAGATGTGTTCCCCCATGTCTGACTGTGTTAGACACGGAGCTGTGTTCCCCCGTGTCTGACTGTGTTTGACACGGAGATGTGTTCCCCCTGTCTGTGTTTGACACGGAGCTGTGTTCTCACTGTCTGTGTTTGACACGGAGCTGTGTTCCCCTGTCTGTGTTTGACACGGAGATGTGTTCCCCCTGTCTATGTTTGACACGGAGCTGTGTTCCTCCTGACTGTGTTTGACACGGAGCTGTGTTCCCCCTGTCTGTGTTTGACACGGAGCTGTGTTCTCCCCTGTCTGACTGTGTTTGACACGGAGATGTGTTCCTCCGTCTGTGTTTGACACGAAGCTGTATTCCCCTGACTGTGTTTGACACGGAGATGTGTTCCCCCTGTCTGTGTTTGACATGGAGCTGTGTTCCCCCTGTCTGTGTTTGACACGGAGCTGTGTTCCCCCGTGTCTGACTGTGTTTGACATGGAGCTGTGTTCTCCCCTGTCTGACTGTGTTTGACACGGAGATGTGTTCCTCCATCTGTGTTTGACACGGCGCTGTGTTCCCCTGTCTGTGTTTGACACGGAGCTGTGTTCTCCCTGTCTGTGTTTGACACGGAGCTGTGTTCCCCTGACTGTGTTTGACACGGAGCTGTGTTCCCCCTGTCTGTGTTTGACACGGAGCTGTGTTCCCCTGACTGTGTTTGACACGGAGCTGTGTTCCCCCGTGTCTGACTGTGTTTGACACGGAGCTGTGTTCCCCCGTGTCTGACTGTGTTTGACACGGAGCTGTGTTCCCCTGTCTGTGTTTGACACGGAGCTGTGTTCCCCCTGACTGTGTTTGACACGGAGATGTGTTCCCCCTGACTGTGTTTGACACAGAGCTGTGTTCCCCCGTGTCTGACTGTTTGACACGGAGCTGTGTTCCCCTGTCTGTGTTTGACACGGAGCTGTGTTCCCCCTGACTGTGTTTGACATGGAGATGTGTTCCCCCTGACTGTGTTTGACACGGAGCTGTGTTCCCCCTGTCTGTGTTTGACACGGAGCTGTGTTCCCCCTGACTGTGTTTGACACGGAGATGTGTTCCCCTGACTGTGTTTGACACGGAGCTGTGTTCCCCAGTGTCTGACTGTTTGACACGGAGCTGTGTTCCCCTGACTGTGTTTGACACGGAGCTGTGTTCCCCTGACTGTGTTTGACACGGAGATGTGTTCCCCCGACTGTGTTTGACACGGAGCTGTGTTCCCCCTGACTGTGTTTGACACGGAGATGTGTTCCCCCTGACTGTGTTTGACACGGAGATGTGTTCCCCTGACTGTGTTTGACACGGAGCTGTGTTCCCCCGTGTCTGACTGTGTTTGACACGGAGCTGTGGTCCCCCGTCTGTGTTTGACACGGAGCTGTGTTCCCCCTGTCTGTGTTTGACACGGAGATGTGTTCCCCCTGACTGTGTTTGACACGGAGATGTGTTCCCCCTGTCTGTGTTTGACACGGTGCTGTGTTCCCCCTGTCTGTGTTTGACACGGAGCTGTGTTCCCCCTGTCTGTGTTTGACACGGAGCTGTGTTCCCCCTGTCTGTGTTTGACACGGAGCTGTGTTCCCCCTGTCTGTGTTTGACACGGAGCTGTGTTCCCCCTGTGTTTGACACAGAGCTGTGTTCCCCCTGACTGTGTTTGATGCGGAGCTGTGTTCCCCCTGTCTGTGTTTGACACGGAGCTGTGTTCCCCCTGTCTGTGTTTGACACGGAGCTGTGTTCCCCCTGTCTGTGTTTGAAACGGAGCTGTGTTCCCCCTGTCTGTGTTTGACACGGAGCTGTGTTCCCCCTGTCTGTGTTTGAAACTGAGCTGTGTTCCCCCTGTCTGTGTTTGACACGGAGCTGTGTTCCCCCTGACTGTGTTTGACACGGAGCTGTGTTCCCCCTGACTGTGTTTGACACGGAGCTGTGTTCCCCCTGACTGTGTTTGACACGGAGCTGTGTTCCCCCTGACTGTGTTTGACACGGAGCTGTGTTCCCCCTGACTGTGTTGGACACGGAGATGTGTTCCCCCTGACTGTGTTTGACACGGAGCTGTGTTCCCCCTGTCTGTGTTTGACACGGAGCTGTGTTCCCCCTGACTGTGTTTGACACGGAGATGTGTTCCCCCTGACTGTGTTTGACACGGAGCTGTGTTCCCCTGTCTGTGTTTGACATGGAGATGTGTTCCCCCCTGTCTGTGTTTGACACGGAGCTGTGTTCCCCCTGTCTGTGTTTGACACGGAGATGTGTTCCCCCTGACTGTGTTTGACATGGAGATGTGTTCCCCCCTGTCTGTGTTTGACACGGAGCTGTGTTCCCCCTGTCTGTGTTTGACACGGAGATGTGTTCCCCCCTGACTGTGTTTGACACGGAGCTGTGTTCCCCCTGTCTGTGTTTGACACGGAGCTGTGTTCCCCCTGTCTGTGTTTGACACGGAGCTGTGTTCCCCCTGTCTGTGTTTGACACGGAGATGTGTTCCCCCCTGACTGTGTTTGACACGGAGCTGTGTTCCCCCTGACTGTGTTTGACATGGAGATGTGTTCCCCCCTGTCTGTGTTTGACATGGAGCTGTGTTCCCCCTGTCTGTGTTTGACACGGAGCTGTGTTCCCCCTGTCTGTGTTTGACACGGAGCTGTGTTCCCCCTGTCTGTGTTTGACACGGAGATGTGTTCCCCCCTGACTGTGTTGGACATGGAGATGTGTTCCCCCTGACTGTGTTTGACATGGAGATGTGTTCCCCCCTGTCTGTGTTTGACACGGAGCTGTGTTCCCCCTGTCTGTGTTTGACACGGAGATGTGTTCCCCCCTGACTGTGTTTGACACGGAGCTGTGTTCCCCCTGTCTGTGTTTGACACGGAGCTGGGTTCCCCCTGTCTGTGTTTGACACGGAGCTGTGTTCCCCCTGTCTGTGTTTGACACGGAGCTGTGTTCCCCCTGTCTGTGTTTGACACGGAGCTGTGTTCTCCCCTGTCTGACTGTGTTTGACACGGAGATGTGTTCCTCCGTCTGTGTTTGACACGAAGCTGTATTCCCCTGACTGTGTTTGACACGGAGATGTGTTCCCCCTGTCTGTGTTTGACATGGAGCTGTGTTCCCCCTGTCTGTGTTTGACATGGAGCTGTGTTCTCCCCTGTCTGACTGTGTGTGACACGGAGCTGTGTTCCCCCGTGTCTGACTGTGTTTGACACGGAGCAGTGTTCCCCAGACTGTGTTTGACACGGAGATGTGTTCCCCCATGTCTGACTGTGTTAGACACGGAGCTGTGTTCCCCCGTGTCTGACTGTGTTTGACACGGAGATGTGTTCCCCCTGTCTGTGTTTGACACGGAGCTGTGTTCTCACTGTCTGTGTTTGACACGGAGCTGTGTTCCTCCTGACTGTGTTTGACACGGAGCTGTGTTCCCCCTGTCTGTGTTTGACACGGAGCTGTGTTCTCCCCTGTCTGACTGTGTTTGACACGGAGATGTGTTCCTCCGTCTGTGTTTGACACGAAGCTGTATTCCCCTGACTGTGTTTGACACGGAGATGTGTTCCCCCTGTCTGTGTTTGACATGGAGCTGTGTTCCCCCTGTCTGTGTTTGACATGGAGCTGTGTTCTCCCCTGTCTGACTGTGTTTGACACGGAGATGTGTTCCTCCATCTGTGTTTGACACGGAGCTGTGTTCCCCTGTCTGTGTTTGACACGGAGCTGTGTTCTCCCTGTCTGTGTTTGACACGGAGCTGTGTTCCCCTGACTGTGTTTGACACGGAGCTGTGTTCCCCCTGTCTGTGTTTGACACGGAGCTGTGTTCCCCTGACTGTGTTTGACACGGAGCTGTGTTCCCCCGTGTCTGACTGTGTTTGACACGGAGCTGTGTTCCCCCGTGTCTGACTGTGTTTGATACGGAGCTGTGTTCCCCTGTCTGTGTTTGACATGGAGCTGTGTTCCCCCTGACTGTGTTTGACACGGAGATGTGTTCCCCCTGACTGTGTTTGACACGGAGCTGTGTTCCCCCGTGTCTGACTGTTTGACACGGAGCTGTGTTCCCCTGTCTGTGTTTGACACGGAGCTGTGTTCCCCCTGACTGTGTTTGACATGGAGATGTGTTCCCCCTGACTGTGTTTGACACGGAGCTGTGTTCCCCCTGTCTGTGTTTGACACGGAGCTGTGTTCCCCCTGTCTGTGTTTGACACGGAGATGTGTTCCCCCTGACTGTGTTTGACACGGAGATGTGTTCCCCCTGTCTGTGTTTGACACGGAGCTGTGTTCCCCAGTGTCTGACTGTTTGACACGGAGCTGTGTTCCCCTGACTGTGTTTGACACGGAGCTGTGTTCCCCTGACTGTGTTTGACACGGAGATGTGTTCCCCCGACTGTGTTTGACACGGAGCTGTGTTCCCCCTGACTGTGTTTGACACGGAGATGTGTTCCCCCTGACTGTGTTTGACACGGAGATGTGTTCCCCTGACTGTGTTTGACACGGAGCTGTGTTCCCCCGTGTCTGACTGTGTTTGACACGGAGCTGTGGTCCCCCGTCTGTGTTTGACACGGAGCTGTGTTCCCCCTGTCTGTGTTTGACACGGAGATGTGTTCCCCCTGACTGTGTTTGACACGGAGATGTGTTCCCCCTGTCTGTGTTTGACACGGTGCTGTGTTCCCCCTGTCTGTGTTTGACACGGAGCTGCGTTCCCCCTGTCTGTGTTTGACACGGAGCTGTGTTCCCCCTGTCTGTGTTTGACACGGAGCTGTGTTCCCCCTGTCTGTGTTTGACACGGAGCTGTGTTCCCCCTGTCTGTGTTTGAAACTGAGCTGTGTTCCCCCTGTCTGTGTTTGACACGGAGCTGTGTTCCCCCTGACTGTGTTTGACACGGAGCTGTGTTCCCCCTGACTGTGTTTGACACGGAGCTGTGTTCCCCCTGACTGTGTTTGACACGGAGCTGTGTTCCCCCTGACTGTGTTTGACACGGAGCTGTGTTCCCCCTGACTGTGTTGGACACGGAGATGTGTTCCCCCTGACTGTGTTTGACACGGAGCTGTGTTCCCCCTGTCTGTGTTTGACACGGAGCTGTGTTCCCCCTGACTGTGTTTGACACGGAGATGTGTTCCCCCTGACTGTGTTTGACACGGAGCTGTGTTCCCCTGTCTGTGTTTGACATGGAGATGTGTTCCCCCCTGTCTGTGTTTGACACGGAGCTGTGTTCCCCCTGTCTGTGTTTGACACGGAGATGTGTTCCCCCTGACTGTGTTTGACATGGAGATGTGTTCCCCCCTGTCTGTGTTTGACACGGAGCTGTGTTCCCCCTGTCTGTGTTTGACACGGAGATGTGTTCCCCCTGACTGTGTTTGACACGGAGCTGTGTTCCCCCTGTCTGTGTTTGACACGGAGCTGTGTTCCCCCTGTCTGTGTTTGACACGGAGCTGTGTTCCCCCTGTCTGTGTTTGACACGGAGATGTGTTCCCCCCTGACTGTGTTTGACACGGAGCTGTGTTCCCCCTGACTGTGTTTGACATGGAGATGTGTTCCCCCCTGTCTGTGTTTGACATGGAGCTGTGTTCCCCCTGTCTGTGTTTGACACGGAGCTGTGTTCCCCCTGTCTGTGTTTGACACGGAGCTGTGTTCCCCCTGTCTGTGTTTGACACGGAGATGTGTTCCCCCCTGACTGTGTTGGACACGGAGATGTGTTCCCCCTGACTGTGTTTGACATGGAGATGTGTTCCCCCCTGTCTGTGTTTGACACGGAGCTGTGTTCCCCCTGTCTGTGTTTGACACGGAGATGTGTTCCCCCCTGACTGTGTTTGACACGGAGCTGTGTTCCCCCTGTCTGTGTTTGACACGGAGCTGTGTTCCCCCTGTCTGTGTTTGACACGGAGCTGTGTTCCCCCCTGTCTGTGTTTGACACGGAGCTGTGTTCCCCCCCTGACTGTGTTTGACACGGAGCTGTGTTCCCCCCCTGTCTGACCACCGGTGTTTCTTGCCTTGTGCAGGCTGCCGACACCCAGCGGCGGTGATGGCGGGATCGGCGCCGCCTGCCCCGTCACCCCCCCCCCTGGCCGTTCTCTCGGGCCAGGAGCTGGAGACCTGGCTGGAGGACCTGGAGAGCGTGCTGTACCCCCCGGCGTCGGCCGGGAGACGCTCGCCGGACCGCTCGAAGCTGAGCCAGCTCTGGCTGGAGGACATCGAGAGCGTGCTGTGCCCACCGTCGGGAGGGAGCTCAGCAGATGGGGGCGGACAGGCCGTCGAACCCCCGGTGTTCACCCAGGTAAGGGGTAGAACAGAAAACAGCTCGGCACGGCACAGGCCCTTCGGCCCACCATGTTGTGCCCAACTAGTCTGAAACTAAGATCGAAACAACCTCCTCCCGATCATTCCAGTGCCCTCACCTGCCTGTCCACCAACCTGTCAGGGCTGGAGGAGGTTACAGAGATAGGGAGGGGTGTAGGGGGCTGGAGGAGGTTACAGAGATAGGGAGAGGTGTAGGGACTGGAGGAGGTTACAGAGATAGGTAGGGTTGTAGGGGCTGGTGGAGATTACAGAGATAGGGAGGGGTGTAGGGGCTGGAGGAGATTACAGAGATAGGGAGGGGTGTAGGGGCTGGAGGAGGTTACAGAGATAGGGAGGGGTGTAGGGACTGGAGGAGGTTACAGAGATAGGTAGGGTTGTAGGGGCTGGTGGAGATTACAGAGATAGGGAGGGGTGTAGGGGCTGGAGGAGGTTACAGAGATAGGGAGGGGTGTAGGGGGACTGGAGGAGGTTACAGAGATAGGGAGGGGTGTAGGGACTGGAGGAGGTTACAGAGAGGGGAGGGGTGTAGGGGGCTGGAGGAGGTTACAGATATAGGGTGGGGTGTCGGGGGGCTGGAGGAGGTTACAGAGATAGGGAGGGGCGTAGGGGGCTGAAGGAGGTTACAGAGATAGGGAGGGTTGTACGGGGCTGGAGGAGGTTACAGAGATAGGGAGGGTTGTAGGGAGTTGGAGGAGGTTACAGAGATAGGGAGGGGTGTATGGAGATTGGAGGAGTTTGCAGAGATAGGGAGGGTGTAGGGGGGCTGGAGGAGGTTACAGAGATGGGGAGGGTGTAGGGGGCTGGAGGAGGTTACAGAGATAGGGAGGGGTGTAGGGGGCTGGAGGAGGTTACAGAGATAGGGAGGGTTGTAGGGGCTGGAGGAGGTTACAGAGATGGGGAGGGTGTAGGAGGAGGTTACAGAGATAGGGGGGGTTGTAGGGACTGGAGGAGGTTACAGAGATAGGGAGGGGTGTAGGGGCTGGAGGAGGTTACATAGATAGGGAGGGGTGTAGGAGGGCTGGAGGAGGTTACAGAGATAGGGAGGGGTGTTGGGGACTGGAGGAGGTTACAGAGATAGGGAGGGGTGTAGGGGCTGGAGGAGGTTACATAGATAGGGAGGGGTGTAGGAGGGCTGGAGGAGGTTACAGAGATAGGGAGGGGTGTTGGGGACTGGAGGAGGTTACAGAGATAGGGAAGGGTGTAGGGGGCTGGAGGAGGTTACAGAGATAGGGAGGGGTGTAGGGGGCTGGAGGAGGTTACAGAGATAGGGAGGGTGTAGGGGACTGGAGGAGGTTACAGAGATAGGGAGGGGCGTAGGGGGCTGGAGGAGGTTACAGAGATAGGGAGGGGTGTAGGGCCCTGGAGGAGGTTACAGAGATAGGGAGGGGTGTAGGGGGCTGGAGGAGGTTACAGAGATAGGGAGAGGTGTAGGGACTGGAGGAGGTTACAGAGATAGGTAGGGTTGTAGGGGCTGGTGGAGATTACAGAGATAGGGAGGGGTGTAGGGGCTGGAGGAGATTACAGAGATAGGGAGGGGTGTAGGGGCTGGAGGAGGTTACAGAGATAGGGAGGGGTGTAGGGACTGGAGGAGGTTACAGAGATAGGTAGGGTTGTAGGGGCTGGTGGAGATTACAGAGATAGGGAGGGGTGTAGGGGCTGGAGGAGGTTACAGAGATAGGGAGGGGTGTAGGGGGACTGGAGGAGGTTACAGAGATAGGGAGGGGTGTAGGGACTGGAGGAGGTTACAGAGAGGGGAGGGGTGTAGGGGGCTGGAGGAGGTTACAGATATAGGGTGGGGTGTCGGGGGGCTGGAGGAGGTTACAGAGATAGGGAGGGGCGTAGGGGGCTGAAGGAGGTTACAGAGATAGGGAGGGTTGTACGGGGCTGGAGGAGGTTACAGAGATAGGGAGGGTTGTAGGGAGTTGGAGGAGGTTACAGAGATAGGGAGGGGTGTATGGAGATTGGAGGAGTTTGCAGAGATAGGGAGGGTGTAGGGGGGCTGGAGGAGGTTACAGAGATGGGGAGGGTGTAGGGGGCTGGAGGAGGTTACAGAGATAGGGAGGGGTGTAGGGGGCTGGAGGAGGTTACAGAGATAGGGAGGGTTGTAGGGGCTGGAGGAGGTTACAGAGATGGGGAGGGTGTAGGAGGAGGTTACAGAGATAGGGGGGGTTGTAGGGACTGGAGGAGGTTACAGAGATAGGGAGGGGTGTAGGGGCTGGAGGAGGTTACATAGATAGGGAGGGGTGTAGGAGGGCTGGAGGAGGTTACAGAGATAGGGAGGGGTGTTGGGACTGGAGGAGGTTACAGAGATAGGGAGGGGTGTAGGGGCTGGAGGAGGTTACATAGATAGGGAGGGGTGTAGGAGGGCTGGAGGAGGTTACAGAGATAGGGAGGGGTGTTGGGGACTGGAGGAGGTTACAGAGATAGGGAGGGGTGTAGGGGCTGGAGGAGGTTACATAGATAGGGAGGGGTGTAGGAGGGCTGGAGGAGGTTACAGAGATAGGGAGGGGTGTTGGGGACTGGAGGAGGTTACAGAGATAGGGAAGGGTGTAGGGGGCTGGAGGAGGTTACAGAGATAGGGAGGGGTGTAGGGGGCTGGAGGAGGTTACAGAGATAGGGAGGGTGTAGGGGACTGGAGGAGGTTACAGAGATAGGGAGGGGCGTAGGGGGCTGGAGGAGGTTACAGAGATAGGGAGGGGTGTAGGGCCCTGGAGGAGGTTGCAGAGATAGGGAGGGGTGTAGGGGGCTGGAGGAGGTTACAGAGATAGGGAGGGGTGTAGGGGGCTGGAGGAGGTTACAGAGATAGGGAGGGTGTAGGGGACTGGAGGAGGTTACAGAGATAGGGAGGGGCGTAGGGGGCTGGAGGAGGTTACAGAGATAGGGAGGGGTGTAGGGCGCTGGAGGAGGTTGCAGAGATAGGGAGGGGTGTAGGGGGCTGGAGGAGGTTACAGAGATAGGGAGGGGTGTAGGGGACTGGAGGAGGTTACAGAGATAGGGAGGGGCGTAGGGGGCTGGAGGAGGTTACAGAGATAGGGAGGGGTGTAGGGGGCTGGAGGAGGTTACAGAGATAGGGAGGGTTGTAGGGGCTGGAGGAGGTTACAGAGATGGGGAGGGTGTAGGAGGAGGTTACAGAGATAGGGAGGGTTGTAGGGACTGGAGGAGGTTACAGAGATAGGGAGGGGTGTAGGGGGCTGGAGGAGGTTACATAGATAGGAAGGGGTGTAGGAGGGCTGGAGGAGGTTACAGAGATAGGGAGGGGTGTTGGGGACTGGAGGAGGTTACAGAGATAGGGAGGGGTGTAGGGGGCTGGAGGAGGTTACAGAGATAGGGAGGGGTGTAGGGGGCTGGAGGAGGTTACAGAGATAGGGAGGGGTGTAGGGGACTGGAGGAGGTTACAGACATAGGGAGGGGCGTAGGGGGCTGGAGGAGGTTACAGAGATAGGGAGGGGTGTAGGGGGCTGGAGGAGGTTACAGCGATAGGGAGGGTTGTAGGGGCTGGTGGAGATTACAGAGATAGGGAGGGGTGTAGGGGCTGGAGGAGATTACAGAGATAGGGAGGGGTGTAGGGGCTGGAGGAGGTTACAGAGATAGGTAGGGTTGTAGGGGCTGGTGGAGATTACAGAGATAGGGAGGGGTGTAGGGGCTGGAGGAGATTACAGAGATAGGGAGGGGTGTAGGGGCTGGAGGAGGTTACAGAGATAGGGAGGGGTGTAGGGACTGGAGGAGGTTACAGAGATAGGTAGGGTTGTAGGGGCTGGTGGAGATTACAGAGATAGGGAGGGGTGTAGGGGCTGGAGGAGGTTACAGAGATAGGGAGGGGTGTAGGGGGACTGGAGGAGGTTACAGAGATAGGGAGGGGTGTAGGGACTGGAGGAGGTTACAGAGAGGGGAGGGGTGTAGGGGGCTGGAGGAGGTTACAGATATAGGGTGGGCTGTCGGGGGGCTGGAGGAGGTTACAGAGATAGGGAGGGGCGTAGGGGGCTGAAGGAGGTTACAGAGATAGGGAGGGTTGTACGGGGCTGGAGGAGGTTACAGAGATAGGGAGGGTTGTAGGGAGTTGGAGGAGGTTACAGAGATAGGGAGGGGTGTATGGAGATTGGAGGAGTTTGCAGAGATAGGGAGGGTGTAGGGGGGCTGGAGGAGGTTACAGAGATGGGGAGGGTGTAGGGGGCTGGAGGAGGTTACAGAGATAGGGAGGGGTGTAGGGGGCTGGAGGAGGTTACAGAGATAGGGAGGGTTGTAGGGGCTGGAGGAGGTTACAGAGATGGGGAGGGTGTAGGAGGAGGTTACAGAGATAGGGGGGGTTGTAGGGACTGGAGGAGGTTACAGAGATAGGGAGGGGTGTAGGGGCTGGAGGAGGTTACATAGATAGGGAGGGGTGTAGGAGGGCTGGAGGAGGTTACAGAGATAGGGAGGGGTGTTGGGACTGGAGGAGGTTACAGAGATAGGGAGGGGTGTAGGGGCTGGAGGAGGTTACATAGATAGGGAGGGGTGTAGGAGGGCTGGAGGAGGTTACAGAGATAGGGAGGGGTGTTGGGGACTGGAGGAGGTTACAGAGATAGGGAGGGGTGTAGGGGCTGGAGGAGGTTACATAGATAGGGAGGGGTGTAGGAGGGCTGGAGGAGGTTACAGAGATAGGGAGGGGTGTTGGGGACTGGAGGAGGTTACAGAGATAGGGAAGGGTGTAGGGGGCTGGAGGAGGTTACAGAGATAGGGAGGGGTGTAGGGGGCTGGAGGAGGTTACAGAGATAGGGAGGGTGTAGGGGACTGGAGGAGGTTACAGAGATAGGGAGGGGCGTAGGGGGCTGGAGGAGGTTACAGAGATAGGGAGGGGTGTAGGGCCCTGGAGGAGGTTGCAGAGATAGGGAGGGGTGTAGGGGGCTGGAGGAGGTTACAGAGATAGGGAGGGGTGTAGGGGGCTGGAGGAGGTTACAGAGATAGGGAGGGTGTAGGGGACTGGAGGAGGTTACAGAGATAGGGAGGGGCGTAGGGGGCTGGAGGAGGTTACAGAGATAGGGAGGGGTGTAGGGCGCTGGAGGAGGTTGCAGAGATAGGGAGGGGTGTAGGGGGCTGGAGGAGGTTACAGAGATAGGGAGGGGTGTAGGGGACTGGAGGAGGTTACAGAGATAGGGAGGGGCGTAGGGGGCTGGAGGAGGTTACAGAGATAGGGAGGGGTGTAGGGGGCTGGAGGAGGTTACAGAGATAGGGAGGGTTGTAGGGGCTGGAGGAGGTTACAGAGATGGGGAGGGTGTAGGAGGAGGTTACAGAGATAGGGAGGGTTGTAGGGACTGGAGGAGGTTACAGAGATAGGGAGGGGTGTAGGGGGCTGGAGGAGGTTACATAGATAGGAAGGGGTGTAGGAGGGCTGGAGGAGGTTACAGAGATAGGGAGGGGTGTTGGGGACTGGAGGAGGTTACAGAGATAGGGAGGGGTGTAGGGGGCTGGAGGAGGTTACAGAGATAGGGAGGGGTGTAGGGGGCTGGAGGAGGTTACAGAGATAGGGAGGGGTGTAGGGGACTGGAGGAGGTTACAGACATAGGGAGGGGCGTAGGGGGCTGGAGGAGGTTACAGAGATAGGGAGGGGTGTTGGGGGCTGGAGGAGGTTACAGCGATAGGGAGGGTTGTAGGGGCTGGAGGAGGTTACAGAGATGGGGAGGGTGTAGGGGGCTGGAGGAGGTTACAGCGATAGGGAGGGTTGTAGGGGCTGGAGGAGGTTACAGAGATAGGGAGGGGTGTAGGGGGCTGGAGGAGGTTACAGCGATAGGGAGGGTTGTAGGGGCTGGAGGAGGTTACAGCGATAGGGAGGGTTGTAGGGGCTGGAGGAGGTTACAGAGATAGGGAGGGGTGTAGGGGGCTGGAGGAGGTTACAGAGATGGGGAGGGTGTAGGGGGCTGGAGGAGGTTAGAGAGATGTGGACCATCCTAAATTTAATTAGGGCAGCACGGTAGCATTGTGGATAGCACAATTGCTTCACAGCTCTAGGGTCCCAGGTTCGATTCCGGCTTGGGTCACTGTCTGTGCGGAGTCTGCACGTCCTCCCCGCGTCTGCGTGGGTTTCCTCCGGGTGCTCCGGATTCCTCCCACAGTCCAAAGATGTGCAGGTTCGGTGGATTGGCCGCGATAAATTGCCCTTAGTGTCCAAAGATGTGCAGGTTAGGTGGATTGGCCGTGCTAAATTGTCCCTTAGTGTCCAAAGATGTGCAGGTTAGGTGGATTGGCCGTGTTAAATTGTCCCTTAGTGTCCAAAGATGTGCAGGTTAGGTGGATTGGCCGTGCTAAATTGTCCCTTAGTGTCCAAAGATGTACAGGTTAGGTGGATTGGCCGTGCTAAATTGTCCCTTAGTGTCCAAAGATGTACAGGTTAGGTGGATTGGCTGTGCTAAATTGTGCCTTAGTGTCCAAAGATGTGCAGGTTAGGTGGATTGGCCGTGTTAAATTGTCCCTTAGTGTCCAAAGATGTACAGGTTAGGTGGATTGGCCGTGTTGAATTGCCCCTTAGTGTCCAAAGATGTGCAGGTTAGGTGGATTGGCCGTGCTAAATTGTCCCTTAGTGTCCATAGATGTGCAGGTTAGGTGGATTGGCCGTGTTAAATTGTCCCTTAGTGTCCAAAGATGTGCAGGTTAGGTGGATTGGCCGTGTTAAATTGCCCCTTAGTGTTGGGTGAGGTTGTTGGTTATGTTGGGGGGGGAGGGATCTTTGGGGGGGGGGGGGTTGCTCTTTCCGGGGGCCGGCCCCGACTCGATGGGCCGAATGGCCACCTTCTGCACTGTCTGTTCGATGCTCTAATTCTGTCGCCTTCCCGGTCTTCCAGCTGGAGCTCGGGCCGCCCGGACATCGCGATGAAGCCCGGGACTGCGGGCCCCCGGGAGAGGGGGCCGAGGCCAGCGCCCGGCTGCGCAGCGTCCGGATCGGGGAGGGCCCGGGATGGGCCGAGCCGGGCCCCGGGCGGGGGCCCCGCGGGGAGGGCCGGCCCCCAGCGAGGGACCCGCCCCCCGCCCCGCCGCTCCCCGGAGGAGGGACGCCCGGGCGCCGGGCGGGGGGTCAGGAGGCTGCGGCCTTGCCCCTGTGGCCAGGGGGGCGGCGGGGAGCAGGTGGAGAGGCTACTGGCGGAGAACGGCCTGCTGCGCAGGAGGGTCCAGGACCTGACGGCCGAGGTGGAGGAGGCTCGCAGCAGGCTCATCGAGAAGGTGGTGGGAGCCTCTTGAACGCAGCGAGGCGGGGGGGGGGGTCGCAAACCCGCCTTCCTCGGCCAGCAGGTCCCGGAGTGGGGGCTCACGGGGGGGAGGGGACACCGAGCCCCCCTACCACCCCTACCCCGCCTCCGGACACCTCCCAGATGTTATACGACATTCAACGATCGAGTAAAGATCGCATTACGTAGCAGTTATCTCTGTAACCTCATCCAACACCTCCCTATCTCTGTAACCTCCTCCAGCCCCCTACAACCCTCCCTATCTCTGTAACCTCCTCCAGCCCCCTACAACCCTCCCTATCTCTGTAACCTCCTCCAGCCCCTACACCCCTCCCTATCTCTGTAACCTCCTCCTGCCCCTACACCCCTCCCTATCTCTGTAACCTCCTCCAGCCCCCTACACCCCTCCCTATCTCTGTAACCTCCTCCAGTCCCCTACACCCCTCCCTATCTCTGTAACCTCCTCCAGCCCCCTACAACCCTCCCTATCTCTGTAACCTCCTCCAGCCCCCTACACCCCTCCCTATCTCTGTAACCTCCTCCAGCCCCCTACACCCCTCCCTATCTCTGTAACCTCCTCCAGTCCCCTACACCCTCCCCATCTCTGTAACCTCCTCCAGTCCCCTACACCCTCCCCATCTCTGTAACCTCCTCCAGCCCCCTACACCCCTCCCTATCTCTGTAACCTCCTCCAGCCCCCTACACCCCTCCCTATCTCTGTAACCTCCTCCAGCCCCTACACCCCTCCCTATCTCTGTAACCTCCTCCAGCCCCCTACACCCCTCCCTATCTCTGTAACCTCCTCCAGCCCCCTACACCCCTCCCTATCTCTGTAACCTCCTCCTGCCCCTACACCCCTCCCTATCTCTGTAACCTCCTCCAGCCCCCTACACCCCTCCCTATCTCTGTAACCTCCTCCAGTCCCCTACACCCCTCCCTATCTCTGTAACCTCCTCCAGCCCCCTACACCCCTCCCTATCTCTGTAACCTCCTCCAGCCCCTACACCCCTCCCTATCTCTGTAACCTCCTCCAGCCCCCTACACCCCTCCCTATCTCTGTAACCTCCTCCAGTCCCCTACACCCCTCCCTATCTCTGTAACCTCCTCCAGCCCCCGACAACCCTCCCTATCTCTGTAACCTCCTCCAGCCCCCTACACCCCTCCCTATCTCTGTAACCTCCTCCAGCCCCCTACACCCCTCCCTATCTCTGTAACCTCCTCCAGTCCCCTACACCCCTCCCTATCTCTGTCACCTCCTCCAGCCCCCGACAACCCTCCCTATC
Organism: Scyliorhinus torazame; assembly: GCF_047496885.1. Taxonomy (NCBI): domain Eukaryota; kingdom Metazoa; phylum Chordata; class Chondrichthyes; order Carcharhiniformes; family Scyliorhinidae; genus Scyliorhinus; species Scyliorhinus torazame. The sequence continues at coordinate 2,472,344 of NC_092738.1, forward strand.
TCTGTACAACCCTCCCTATCTCTGTAACCTCCTCCAGCCCCTACAACCCTCCCTATCTCTGCAACCTCCTCCAGCCCCCTACACCCCTCCCTATCTCTGTAACATCCTCCAGCCCCTACTCCCCTCCCTATCTCTGTAACCTCCTCCAGCCCCCTACACCCCTCCCTATCTCTGTAACCTCCTCCAGTCCCCTACACCCCTCCCTATCTCTGTAACCTCCTCCAGCCCCCTACACCCCTCCCTATCTCTGTAACCTCCTCCAGTCCCCTACACCCCTCCCTATCTCTGTAACCTCCTCCAGCCCCCGACAACCCTCCCTATCTCTGTAACCTCCTCCAGCCCCTACAACCCTCCCTATCTCTGCAACCTCCTCCAGCCCCCTACACCCCTCCCTATCTCTGTAACATCCTCCAGCCCCTACTCCCCTCCCTATCTCTGTAACCTCCTCCAGCCCCCTACACCCCTCCCTATCTCTGTAACCTCCTCCAGCCCCCAACACCCCTCCCTATCTCTGTAACCTACTCCAGCCCTACACCCCTCCCTATCTCTGTAACCTCCTCCAGCCCCCTACACCCCTCCCTATCTCTGTAACCTCCTCCAGTCCCCTACAACCCTCCCTATCTCTGTAACTTCCTACACCCCTCCCTATCTCTGTAACCTCCTCCAGCCCCCTACACCCCTCCCTATCTCTGTAACCTCCTCCAACACCTCCCTATCTCTGTAACCTCCTCCAGCCCCCTACACCCCTCCCTATCTCTGTAACCTCCTCCAGCCCCCTACACCCCTCCCTATCTCTGTAATCTCCTCCAGTCCCCTACACCCCTCCCTATCTCTGTAACCTCCTCCAGCCCCCTACACCCCTCCCTATCTCTGTAACCTCCTCCAGCCCCCTACACCCCTCCCTATCTCTGTAACCTCCTCCAGCCCCCTACACCCCTCCCTATCTCTGTAACGTCCTCCAGCCCCCTACACCCTCCCTATCTCTGTAACCTCCTCCAGCCCCCTACATCCCTCCCTATCTCTGTAACCTCCTCCAGCCTCTACACCCCTCCCTATCTCTGTAACCTCCTCCAACACCTCCCTATCTCTGTAACCTCCTCCAGCACCCTACACCCCTCCCTATCTCTGTAACCTCCTCCAGCCCCCGACACCCCTCCCTATCTCTGTAACCTACTCCAGTCCCCGACACCCCTCCCTATCTCTGTAACCTCCTCCAGCCCCCTACACCCCTCCCGATCTCTGTAACCTCCTCCAGCCCCCTACACCCCTCCCTATCTCTGTAACATCCTCCAGCCCCTACTCCCCTCCCTATCTCTGTAACCTCCTCCAGCCCCCTACACCCCTCCCTATCTCTGTAACCTCCTCCATCCCCCTACACCCCTCCCTATCTCTGTAACCTCCTCCAGCCCCCTACAACCCTCCCTCTCTGTAAGGGCGGACTTGTCTGAGGACAAGGGGGGGGCAGAAGCTTTAACAGACCGGGTGTGTCAGCCGTTCGAAGACAACTCATCAAGAGGTCTGCAGGAGCCATATCTGTTCTGAGGAGGAAGTAATACTGTGTCGCGGATGGATTGAGAGCTGTATACGTTTATCTTTCTTGTGTAAATAGGAACAAAGATAGCACTTAAGGATATTGTATTTACTGTATTAAGTATTGTTTCGGGGGGGGGGGGGGGAAAGTAACCCATTCTCACGTGTGATGTTAAAGAGTTTAACGGTGTATTGATAATAAAATTCTGTTTTAAAATACCAAATCCTTATTTCTTTGTGTGATCGCTCCTCTGCCTCCCCTTTTACCGCGGCCCGGAGACCCTCTTGGGGGCTCGTTCTTGAGGGAGAAAAATAATAACTCGCCCCCGCTGCCAGTCGAACTGCGAAAACACAGACGTTTGGGTGTCGATGTCCGGCGCGCGCCCCCGAGTTTTTTCTTTGTAGAAAAAAAAAACACACCCCGTCCTGCACGAACGCGTACGCGCTGGTGACGCATTTCGCGCGGCCTAACATGACAAGCCGATCGCACGATGAACGGTGGGGTCGTAGGAGGTACAGAGGGACCTGGGGGTGTACAGAGATCCCCGAGGACGGCGGGACAGGTGGCACACGGGACACTTGCCTTTATTCGCCGAGGTATAGAGTATAAGAGCGTGGAGGTTACGATCGGAGCTGTGCAGAATGTCGGTCAGGCCGCAGCTGGAGTACTGTGCTCAGTCCTCGTCGCCACTCTATAGGAAGGAGGGTGGGGAGGAGATTCGCCGGGAGTGTCGCCTGGGCTGGAGCGTCTCCGCGGTGGAGAGAGGCTGGTTAGGCCGGGGTTGTCTCCCTCGGAGTGGAGAAGGCCGAGGGGAGGACCTGATTGAGGTGGACAGAATTAGAAAGGAGGCAGATAGGGTGGATCGGGAGGAATGTTTCCCCTTAGCGGGGGGCTCAATAACTGTGGTGGGGGGGGGGGGTGGGTGTGGAGATTTAAGGTAAGGGGAGAGGGCAGGAGGTTCAGAGGGGATTGGAGGAGAAACCGTTCCACCCAGGGGGTAACGGGAGTCCGGAACCCGCTGGCTGAAAGGGCCGGAGAGGCGGGATCTCCAACAACAATTAAGAAGCGTTTGGATGAGCTCTCGAAACGCCAGCGGCCGACACGGCTCCGCAGCGAGCGCTGGGAGATGGGATCAGAGCGGAGGGGGGGCTGGTCGATAAGCACGTTGGCCCCAAACGGCCTCTGTAAAACTCTGTGAGTCTAATGGTGCAGAGGGATCTGGGTGGCTGGGTACGCGGAGCTCAATACGTCAGTGCTCAGGGGCGGAGAGGGATCACGAAGGCAGATAGGACACTGGGCTTCATTGCAGAGTGGGGGGGGGGGGGGGGGGGATGTGAAGTCTGTAAAAGTCGGGAGGTCTCGCTCCGAGCGGGGAGGCGTTGCGCACGGAACTGGTCCCGGACCCAAGGAGGGGCGGACCCGTGTCGGAGGCGGTTCGAAGAAGGTTCACGGTGGGGCTCTCGTACTCATTGGGAGTTTGGTCTTCGCCAATCTACCTAACCTGCACATCTTTGGACACTAAGGCACAATTTAACATGGCCAATCCACCTAACCTGCACATCTTTGGACACTAAGGACAATTTATCGCGGCCAATCCACCCAACCTGTACATCTTTGGACACTAAGGGACAATTTAACACGGCCAATCCACCTAACCTGTACATCTTTGGACACTAAGGGACAATTTAACACGGCCAATCCACCTAACCTGTACATCTTTGGACACTAAGGACAATTTATCGCGGCCAATCCACCCAACCTGCACATCTTTGGACACTAAGGGACAATTTAACACGGCCAATCCACCTAACCTGCACATCTTTGGACACTAAGGGACAATTTAGCATGGCCAATCCACCTAACCTGTACATCTTTGGACACTAAGGACAATTTATCGCGGCCAATCCACCCTAACCTGCACATCTTTGGACACTAAGGGACAATTTAACACGGCCAATCCACCTAACCTGTACATCTTTGGACACTAAGGGACAATTTAACACGGCCAATCCACCTAACCTGTACATCTTTGGACACTAAGGACAATTTATCGCGGCCAATCCACCTAACCCGCACATCTTTGGACCGTGGGAGGAAACCGGAGCACCCGGAGGAAACCCACGCACACACGGGGAGGACGCGCAGACTCCGCACGGACAGTCGCCCCAGGGTGGAATCGAATTCGCGAGGCAGCACCGCCAGCCGTTTCAGAGAACAGACAGAGGGGGGGGGGTCCCCCGACAGGAGAGAGAGTTTTAAATTGAAGCTTTTATTTTTCCCGTCGCCAGACAGACGGCGTCTGTCGCCGAGGCTCCTTCCCGCCGCCGCACCCGTTTGCAAAGACACGCACGCGGCAACGTCACGGGCTTGTCCCTCCAGCGATGAGAGGCAGCAAGGGAGGCGGGGGGGGGGGGTTTGGGAGAGAGGGGAGGGGGGGGGGTGATGCCCGCCGGCCCCGCCCATTCACTTCTTCCCCGCTGTCTTGGACCCCGCCAAGCGCCTCTTGAGGTCCAGCAAGGCGGCCACTTCTGCGTCGATCAACGGTTTCTCCGCCTTCTGGGACTTGAGCTCACGGACCCGGTTGCCCTGGGTTGGAAAAAAACAAACAACCCAAAATGAAATCAAATATAATCGCGCCGCTTGCAACAGTTGGCGCCCAACTGGGGGATTTTGAGAAAGGTTCATTCGCGAAGCCCATTTGCTCGGCTAACCGCGCTCTCAACGGGTCCTCGTCGCCAGCGTTAAAGGTCGACGCACACGAAACCCGGGGCGTTGGGGGGGGGGGACGGGACGCTCGTTAAAACCGCGCGTGTAGAGATTCCACCGCCCCCCCCCGATCCCTTCCGCCAGCACGGAGCACCTTGCCGGGTGGATGCACCGAACTGCATCCGCCACTTGTCTGCCCACCCACCCCCTTTCTCTCTCTCTCTCTCTCTCGAGCGCCGTTGGCACCATCCCCGCGACGCCCGAGCGGTGTCCACGGGCGCCGCTAGGGGCCTCCCGTGCCCGCTGGGCACCCCAGGGGACCAAGGTGCATCGTCGACCCCTTCAATCACATCCCAGTTTGAGGCTTCGCAAGCGTGCCTTTTTTTTTTTATTAAAACAAACAATTTTAACGAGGTATATATGGACATTACAAACCGCAACTGTATAAAAACGTACAAAGAAACAAACACTTCGATCACCGACTCCCAACTCGCCAAGACCCGCCTATTTGCCCCCCCCGTCCTACGCGACCCTCCCACCCCCTTGCTGACGATTAATTCCCCGCGAAGAAGTCAACGGACGGTTGCCAGCTCTGGGCGAACCCTCTCGGGGCGAACTTAAGTTTTCTCCAGACGGAGAAAGCGAGCCATGTCCGACAGCCAGGCCTCCGACTTCGGGGGGGCGGGGGGCTTTGAGTCCCTCCAAGCTAACAGTACCCGCCTCCGGGCTAGCAGGGAGGCAGAGGCCAGAACGTCGGCCTCTTTCTCCTCCTGGGTCCCCGGGGTCCTCCGACACCCCGGAAATCGCCACCTCCGGCCTCGGCGCCACGCTGGTCTTCAACGCCGCAGACCCGACGCCCGCAAACCCCTGCCCAAAGTCCCCGAAGGTTCGGGCACGTCCAAAACACGTGGACATGGTTCGCCGGTCCTCCCGCGCATTCTGCCCACCTATCCTTGGATTGGATTGGGTTTGTTTATTGTCACGTGTACCGAGGTACCGTGAAAAGTATTTTTCCGCGAGCAGCTCAACAGATCATTAAGTCCATGGGAAGAAAAGGGAATAAAAGAAAATACATAATAGGGCAACACAAGGTCCACAATGTAATAATGTTAGGTTTAGAATTAAATTTCAAAAGATTAGAACTAGTATAAGTTAAGTAAAAAGTGGATCTGTTTGTGAGAGCTCGCAGAGAGTCGTCTCGCTCTGGCAACTCCCAGGACAGGTACAGCACGGGGTTAGATACAGAGTAAAGCTCCCTCTACACTGTCCCCATCAAACACTCCCAGGACAGGTACAGCACGGGGTTAGATACACAGTAAAGCTCCCTCTACACTGTCCCCATCAAACACTCCCAGGACAGGTACAGCACGGGGTGAGATACAGAGTAAAGCTCCCTCTACACTGCCCCCATCAAACAGTCCCAGGTCAGGTACAGCACGGGGTTAGATACAGAGTAACGCTCTCTCTACACTGTCCCCATCAAACACTCCCAGGACAGGTACAGCCCGGGGTTAGATACAGAGTAAAGCTCCCTCTACACTGTCCCCATCAAACACTCCCAGGACAGGTACAGCACGGGGTTAGATACAGAGTAAAGCTCCCACTACACTGTCCCCATCAAACACTCCCAGGACAGGTACAGCACGGGGTTAGATACAGAGTAAAGCTCCCTCTACACTGTCCCCATCAAACACTCCCAGGACAGGTACAGCACGGGGTTAGAGACAGAGTAAAGCTCCCTCTACACTGTCCCCATCAAACACTCCCAGGACAGGTACAGCACGGGGTTAGATACAGAGTAAAGCTCCCTCTACACTGTCCCCATCAAACACTCCCAGGACAGGTGCAGCACGGGGTTAGATACAGAGTAAAGCTCTCTCTACACTGTCCCCATGAAACACTCCAGGACAGGGACAGCACGGGGTTAGATACAGAGTAAAGCTCCCTCTACACTGTCCCCATCAAACACTCCCAGGACAGGTACAGCACGGGGTTAGATACAGAGTAAAGCTCCCTCTACACTGTCCCCATCAAACACTCCCAGGACAGGTACAGCACGGGGTTAGATACAGAGTAAAGCTCCCTCTACACTGTCCCCATCAAACACTCCCAGGACAGGTACAGCACGGGGTTAGATACAGAGTAAAGCTCCTCTACACTGTCCCCATCAAACACTCCCAGGACAGGTACAGCACGGGGTTAGATACAGAGTAAAGCTCCCTCTACACTGTCCCCATCAAACACTCCCAGGACAGGTACAGAACGGGGTTCGATACAGAGTAAAGCTCCCTCTACACTGTCCCCATCAAACACTCCAGGACAGGTACAGCACGAGGTTAGATACAGAGTAAAGCTCCCTCTACACTGTTCCCATCAAACACTCCCAGGACAGGAACAGCATAGGGTTAGTTACAGAGTAAAGCTCCCTCTACACTGTCCTCATTAAACACTCCCAGGACAGGTACAGCACGGGGTTAGAGAGTAAAGCTCCCTCTGCACTGTCCCCATCAAACACTCCCAGGACAGGTACAGCACGGGGTTAGATACAGAGTAAAGCTCCATCTACACTGTCCCCCTCAAACACTCCCAGGACAGGTACAGCACGGGGTTAGATACAGAGTAAAGCTCCCTCTACACTGTCCCCATCAAACACTCCCAGGACAGGTACAGCACGGGGATAGATACAGAGTAAAGCTCCCTCTACACTGTCCCCATCAAACACTCCCAGGACAGGTACAGCACGGGGTTACATACAGAGTAAAGCTCCCTCTACACTGTCCTCATTAAACACTCCCAGGACAGGTACAGCACGGGGTTAGAGAGTAAAGCTCCCTCTGCACTGTCCCCATCAAACACTCCCAGGACAGGTACAGCACGGGGTTAGATACAGAGTAAAGCTCCATCTACACTGTCCCCATCAAACACTCCCAGGACAGGTACAGCACGGGGTTAGATACAGAGTAAAGCTCCCTCTACACTGTCCCCATCAAACACTCCCAGGACAGGTACAGCACGGAGTTAGATACAGAGTAAAGCTCCCTCTACACTGTCCCCATCAAACACTCCCAGGACAGGTACAGCACGGGGTTAGATACAGAGTAAAGCTCCCTCGACACTGTCCCCATCAAACACTCCCAGGACAGGTACAGTACGGGGTTAGATACAGAGTAAAGCTCCCTCTGCACTGTCCCCATCAAACACTCCCAGAACAGGTACAGCACGAGGTTAGATACAGAGTAAAGCTCCCTCTACACTGTTCCCATCAAACACTCCCAGGACAGGAACAGCACAGGGTTAGTTACAGAGTAAAGCTCCCTCTACACTGTCCTCATTAAACACTCCCAGGACAGGTACAGCACGGGGTTAGAGAGTAAAGCTCCCTCTGCACTGTCCCCATCAAACACTCCCAGGACAGGTACAGCACGGGGTTAGATACAGAGTAAAGCTCCATCTACACTGTCCCCATCAAACACTCCCAGGACAGGTACAGCACGGGGTTAGATACAGAGTAAAGCTCCCTCTACACTGTCCCCCTCAAACACTCCCAGGACAGGTACAGCACGGGGTTATATACAGAGTAAAGCTCCCTCTACACTGTCCCCATCAAACACTCCCAGGACAGGTACAGCACGGGGATAGATACAGAGTAAAGCTCCCTCTACACTGTCCCCATCAAACACTCCCAGGACAGGTACAGCACGGGGTTACATACAGAGTAAAGCTCCCTCTACACTGTCCTCATTAAACACTCCCAGGACAGGTACAGCACGGGGTTAGAGAGTAAAGCTCCCTCTGCACTGTCCCCATCAAACACTCCCAGGACAGGTACAGCACGGGGTTAGATACAGAGTAAAGCTCCATCTACACTGTCCCCATCAAACACTCCCAGGACAGGTACAGCACGGGGTTCGATACAGAGTAAAGCTCCCTCTACACTGTCCCCATCAAACACTCCCAGGACAGGTACAGCACGGAGTTAGATACAGAGTAAAGCTCCCTCTACACTGTCCCCATCAAACACTCCCAGGACTGGTACAGCACAGGGTTAGATACAGAGTAAAGCTCCCTCTACACTGTCCCCATCAAACACTCCCAGGACAGGTACAGCACGGGGTTAGATACAGAGTAAAGCTCCCTCTACACTGTCCCCATCAAACACTCCCAGGACAGGAACAGCACGGGGTTAGATACAGAGTAAAGCTCCCTCTACACTGTCCCCATCAAACACTCCCAGGACAGGTACAGCACGGAGTTAGATACAGAGTAAAGCTCCCTCTACACTGTCCCCATCAAACACTCCCAGTACAGGAACAGCACGGGGTTAGATACAGAGTAAAGCTCCCTCTACACTGTCCCCATCAAACACTCCCAGGACAGGTACAGCACGGGGTTAGATACAGAGTAAAGCTCCCTCTACACTGTCCCCATCAAACACTCCCAGGACAGGTACAGCACGGGGTGAGATACAGAGTAAAGCTCCCTCTACACTGTCCCCATCAAACACTCCCAGGACAGGTACAGCACGGGGTTAGATACAGAGTAAAGCTCCCTCTACACTGTCCCCATCAAACACTCCCAGGACAGGTACAGCACGGGGTTAGATACAGAGTAAAGCTCCCTCTACACTGTCCCCATCAAACACTCCCAGGACAGGTACAGCACGGGGTTAGATACAGAGTAAAGCTCCCTCTACACTGTCCCCATCAAACACTCCCAGGACAGGTACAGCACAGGGTTAGATACAGAGTAAAGCTCCCTCTACACTGTCCCCATCAAACTCTCCCAGGACAGGTACAGCACGGGGTTAGATACAGAGTAAAGCTCCCTCTACACTGTCCCCATCAAACACTCCCAGGACAGGTACAGCATGGGGTTCGATACAGAGTAAAGCTCCCTCTACACTGTCCCCATCAAACACTCCCAGGACAGGTACAGCACGGGGTTAGATACAGAGTAAAGCTCCCTCTACACTGTCCCCATCAAACACTCCCAGGACAGGTACAGCACGGGGTTAGATACAGAGAGTAAAGCTCCCTCTACACTGTCCCCATCATACACTCCCAGGACAGGTACAGCACGAAGTTAGATACAGAATAAAGCTCCCTCTACACTGTCCCCATCAAACACTCCCAGGACAGGTACAGCATGGGGTTAGATACAGAATAAAGCTCCCTCTACACTGTCCCCATCAAACACTCCCAGGACAGGTACAGCACGGGGTTAGATACAGAGTAAAGCTCCCTCTACACTGTCCCCATCAAACACTCCAAGGACAGGTACAGCACGGGGTTAGAAACAGAGTAAAGCTTCCTCTACACTGTCCCCATCAAACCCTCCCAGGACAGGTACAGCACGGGGTTAGATACAGAGTAAAGCTCCCTCTACACTGTCCCCATCAAACACTCCCAGGACAGGTACAGCACGAGGTTAGATACAGAGTAAAGCTCCCTCTACACTGTCCCCATCAAACGCTACCAGGACAGGTACAGCACGGGGTTAGATACAGAGTAAAGCTCCCTCTACACTGTCCCCATCAAACACTCCAAGGACAGGTACAGCACGGGGTTAGAAACAGAGTAAAGCTTCCTCTACACTGTCCCCATCAAACCCTCCCAGGACAGGTACAGCACGGGGTTAGATACAGAGTAAAGCTCCCTCTACACTGTCCCCATCAAACACTCCCAGGACAGGTACAGCATGGGGTTAGATACAGAGTAAAGCTCCCTCTACACTGTCCCCATCAAACACTCCCAGGACAGGTACAGCACGGGGTTAGATACAGAGTAAAGATCGCTCTACACTGTCCCCATCAAACGCTACCAGGACAGGTACAGCACGGGGTTAGATACAGAGTTTGGATTGGATTTGTTTATTGTCACGTGTACAGAGGTACAGTGAAAAGTATTTTTCTGTGAGCAGCTCAACAGATCATTAAAGTCCATGAGAAGAAAAGGGAATAAAAGAAAATACATAATAGGGCAATGCAAGGTCCACAATGTAACTACACAACACTGGCATCGGGTGAAGCAGACAGGGTGTAGTGTTAATGAGATCAGTCCATAAGAGGGTCATTGAGGAGTCTGGTAACAGCGGGGAAGAAGCTGTTTTTGAGTCTGTTCGTGCGTGTTCTCAGACTTCTAGCCAGTTAAAATGGCCAACCCCGATTTAAAATGGCGAACAGCAATGGCTGATGGGAAAATCAGCCAACAGGACTAAAACCAGCAGCTGCAGGTTGGCTGTGTATTCACCTCTGGGAAGGCCAGACAAGATCGATACCTGTAGCCGTCAGCATAACGAAACACCAGCCATCTGCATACTAATGAGCAATCCCCGGGAACAATGGGCAACACTTTAGACACACAAAGCCAACCCAGACTTTTAGGCGCCAACAGGAGCCGACACAAAGGGAGGCGAACGATCACCTCAGGACCGCCCATCGATCAAGGAATCGCTCCAGCATTGGAGAAAATCGAACCAAGCGATCGGGACAAAGTCCAATCACTTGGGACCAGGTACAGGGTCCGCCCGGAAGGCGGGAAGCCCCTGAGGACTATAAGAATAAGAGCCCCAAGTTCAAATCGTTCTTCTTGACCGGGTCACTCGGCGACCCGGACCAACCCTCGACAGTGACTGGTCCAGCCATCGCGAAACATCCCGTCAGTCTGACTCCAACGCTCGCACCGAGATAGGCGCTCCTAGCTACCAATCTGCACCAGCTTCGAATCCCGCAGGCTCAGAATCCAAACGAAAGGCCATTCGTTTCCCTGACCTGGTGGGCCAGTTCCAAGTTAAGTATTGGCCTGTTAGTTGTAGAAGTAGCTTAGACGTAGAATTTATGCACGAGTATTGATTACTGTGTATAATAAATGTGCGTTGATTTAACTCTTACTAAGCGGTGTGTTGGATTATTGATCATCGCTCGGACTGGAACCTCGTGCCGGTATCAGAAAGATACCTGGGGACTCGAGAGCAAAGGTGATAGAACAGAGCACTTAAACTAAGGCTAAAGTTAGCAGCAACAAGACTTCTGTATCTCCTGCCCGATGGAAGAAGTTGGAAGAGTGAGTAAGCCGGGTGGGATCTTTGATTATACTGCCCGCTTTCCCCAGGCAGCGGGAGGTGTAGACACGCGTTGCGGTCGCGTTGACTCTACTCAACGCGTCTGCCCAAAGTCTCTCCGTTCAATTTGCGCCCCCCCCCGGTTTATTTAATTCAACTTATTTGGTCCAATCAAGATTGTCGGAACCACCCCTGCCTGTCGATAATAATCCCCCCCCCCACCCCCCCCCCCCGCCCAATGTAAACTGGGTCTCCCGTCACGGCGCAGGTGCGCAGTGTGGTCAGCAGGGGGCCCTGCACTCGCCCGCGGCGCACTCACCTGCTTGGTCACGAGCTCCTGCAGTTCCTGGGCGTCAGCCCCCGGGGTGGCCTGGGGGGCTCGGGCGGGGGCCTGCGGACAAAGAACGGCATTTTATTAACCCCCCCCACACCGAGAGACGCAATTCCCCGTCACGCGCACGCTCCCGGCTGCCCCCCTCTGCTAGCGTCAAGCTCTCATCTCACATTTCCACCCCCCCACCCAAGTGAAGACGGACCCCCCTGAATTTGCCCCCCCCCCCAACCCCTTCCCGAATTGGTGACCTTCTGATGTCGATGGTCCACTGCTCCTGGTCTCTCGTCCCCCCCCCCAACCCCCACTCCACCACTCACCCCACAATAATAATAATCTTTCTTAGTGTCACAAGTAAACTTACATTAAGACCATAAGACACAGGAGCAGAATTAGGCCACTCGGCCCATCGAGTCTGCTCCGCCATTCAACCATGGCTGATATTTTCTCATCCCCATTCTCCTGCCTTCTCCCCGTAACAGCCTCCCCGATCGGGCGCCGGAATGTGGCGACTAGGGGCTTTTCACAGTAACTTCATTGAAGCCTATTCGTGACAATAATCGATTTTCATTTCATTTCATAACCCCTGATCCCATTATTGATCAAGAACCTATCCATCTCTGTCTTAAAGACACTCACTAAATACAGTGAATGGTAGAACCCTCAAGAGTATTGACAGTCAGAGAGATCTAGGAGTACAGGTCCACAGGTCACTGAAAGGGGCGACACAGGTGGAGAAGGTAGTCAAGAAGGCCGACGGCATGCTTGCCTTCATTGGCCGGGGCATTGAGTATAAGAATTGGCAAGTCATGTTGCAGCTGTATAGAAACTTAGTTAGGCCACACTTGGAGTGTAGTGTTCAATTCTGGTCGCCACACTACCAGAAGGATGTGGAGGCTTTAGAGAGGGTGCAGAAGAGATTCACCAGAATGTTGCCTGGTGTGGAGGGCATTAGCTAGGAGGAGCGGTTGAATAAACTCGGTTTGTTCTCACTGGAACGACGGAGGTTGAGGGGCGACCTGATAGAGGTCGACAAAATTATGAGGGGCATAGACAGAGTGGATAGTCAGGGGCTTTTCCCCGGGGTAGAGGGGTCAATTACTAGGGGGCATAGGTTTAAGGTGCGAGGGGCAAGGTTGAGAGTAGATGTACGAGGCAAGTTTTTTACGCAGAGGGTAGTGGGTGCCTGGAACTCGCTGCCGGAGGAGGTGGTGGAAGCAGGGACGATAGTGACATTTAAGGGGCATCTTGACAAATACATGAATAGGTTGGGAATAGAGGGATACGGACCCAGGAAGTGTAGAAGATTGTTTAGTCGGGCAGCATGGTCGGCACGGGCTTGGAGGGCCGAAGGGCCTGTTCCTGTGCTGTACATTTCTTTGTTCTGATTTGGCAAAGAGTTCCACAGAATCACCACCCTTCTGGCTGAAGAAATTGAAACTGAACCAGCACCTCATCTCTGTCCTCATCTCTGTTTTAAAGGATCGTCCCTTTAGTCTGAGGCTCTGTCCTCTGCTTCTAGTTTTAACACTGCAATGAGCTTTACTCTGTATCTAACCCCGTGCTGTCCCTGTCCTGGGAGTGTTTGATGGGGACAGTGCAGAGGGAGCTTTACCCTGTATCTAACCCCGTGCTGTACCTGTCCTGGGAGTGTTTGATGGGGACAGTGTAGAGGGAGCTTTACTCTGTATCTAACCCCGTGCTGTACCTGTCCTGGGAGTGGTGATGGGGACAGTGTAGAGGGAGCTTTACTCTGTATCTAACCCCGTGCTGTACCTGTCCTGGGAGTGTTTGATGGGGACAGTGTAGTGGGAGCTTTACTCTGTATCTAACCCCGTGCTGTACCTGTCCTGGGAGTGTTTGATGGGGACAGTGTAGAGGGAGCTTTACTCTGTATCTAACTCCGTGCTGTACCTGTCCTGGGAGTGTTTGATGGGGACAGTGTAGAGGGAGCTTTACTCTGTATCTAACCCCGTGCTGTACCTGTCCTGGGAGTGTTTGACGGGGACAGTGTAGAGGGAGCTTTACTCTGTATCTAACCCCGTGCTGTACCTGTCCTGGGAGTGTTTGACGGGGACAGTGTAGTGGGAGCTTTACTCTGTATCTAACCCCGTGCTGTACCTGTCCTGGGAGTGTTTGATGGGGACAGTGTAGAGGGAGCTTTACTCTGTATCTAACCCCGTGCTGTACCTGTCCTGGGAGTGTTTGATGGGGACAGTGTAGAGAGAGCTTTACTCTGTATCTAACCCCGTGCTGTACCTGTCCTGGGAGTGTTTGATGGGGACAGTGTAGAGGGAACTTTACTCTGTATCTAACCCTGTGCTGTACCTGTCCTGGGAGTGTTTGATGGGGACAGTGTAGTGGGAGCTTTACTCTGTATCTAACCCCGTGCTGTACCTGTCCTGGGAGTGTTTGATGGGGACAGTGTAGAGGGAGCTTTACTCTGTATCTAAATACGTGCTGTAACTGTCCTGGGAGTGTTTGATGGGGACAGTGTAGAGGGAGCTTTAATCTGTATCTAACCCCGTGCTGTACCTGTCCTGGGAGTGTTTGATGGGGACAGTGTAGAGGGAGCTTTACTCTGTATCTAACCCTGTGCTGTACCTGTCCTGGGAGTGTTTGATGGGGACAGTGTAGAGGGAGCTTTACTCTGTATCTAACCCCGTGCTGTACCTGTCCTGGGAGTGTTTGATGGGGACAGTGTAGAGGGAGCTTTACTCTGTATCTAACCCCGTGCTGTACCTGTCCTGGGAGTGTTTGATGGGGACAGTGTAGAGAGAGCTTTACTCTGTATCTAACCCCGTGCTGTACCTGTCCTGGGAGTGTTTGACGGGGACAGTGTAGAGGGAGCTTTACTCTGTATCTAACCCCGTGCTGTACCTGTCCTGGGAGTGTTTGATGGGGACAGTGTAGAGAGAGCTTTACTCTGTATCTAACCCCGTGCTGTACCTGTCCTGGGAGTGTTTGATGGGGACAGTGTAGAGGGAGCTTTACTCTGTATCTAACCCCGTGCTGTACCTGTCCTGGGAGTGTTTGATGGGGACAGTGTAGTGGGAGCTTTACTCTGTATCTAACCCCGTGCTGTACCTGTCCTGGGAGTGTTTGATGGGGACAGTGTAGAGGGAGCTTTACTCTGTATCTAACCCCGTGCTGTACCTGTCCTGGGAGTGTTTGATGGGGACAGTGTAGAGGGAGCTTTACTCTGTATCTAACTCTGTGCTGTACCTGTCCTGGGAGTGTTTGATGGGGACAGTGTAGAGGGAGCTTTACTCTGTATCTAACCCCGTGCTGTACCTGTCCTGGGAGTGTTTGGCGGGGACAGTGTAGAGGGAGCTTTACTCTGTATCTAACCCCGTGCTGTACCTGTCCTGGGAGTGTTTGACGGGGACAGTGTAGAGGGAGCTTTACTCTGTATCTAACCCCGTGCTGTACCTGTCCTGGGAGTGTTTGATGGGGACAGTGTAGAGGGAGCTTTGCTCTGTATCTAACCCCGTGCTGTACCTGTCCTGGGAGTGTTTGATGGGGACAGAATCATAGAACAGAATCCCTACAGTGCAGAAGGAGGCCATTTGGCCCATCGAGTCTGCACCTACCCAGTTAAGCCCTCACTTCCACCCTATCCCCGTAACCCAATGACCCCTCCTAACCTTTTTGGTCACGACGGGAAATTGATCGCGGCCAATCCACCCAACCTGCACGTCTTTTGGACTGTGGGAGGAAACCGGAGCACCCGGAGGAAACCCACGCGCACCCGGGGGAGAACGCGCAGACGGCGACCCAAGGCCGGGAATCGAACCCGGGGACCCTGGCGCCGTGAAGCAACAGTGCTAACCGCCGTGCTACCGTCCCGCCCAAGGTGGTCCCCGCGCCGACCCGATCGAAACTTGCCGTCATTTTAAAGAACGGGGGGGGGGGAGAACGTGTACCTTCTGACCTCCGTATCTCCGTCGCAAATCCTCAATATGCTCAGTCTCCAGTTTCTGGAACAAGGGGCTGATCTGGAAAAGAAAAGGAGATTGAGTCGCGCGAAATCGAGGCCGATTGCATCAGTAACTGGCTATCACACAGAAGACAGAGGGTGGCGGTGGATGGAAAATGTTCAGACTGGAGCCCAGTTACCAGCGGTGTACCACAGGGATCAGTGCTGGGTCCTCGGCTATTTGTGATTTTTATCAATGACTTGGGGGAGGGGGCTGGAGGGTGGGTCAGTAAATTTACTGATGACACCAAGATTGGTGGAGCAGTGGGTGAGGGGGAGGGCCGTTGTAGGCGGCAAAGAGACATTGATAGGACGCAGAGCTGGGCCGAGAAGTGGCAGATGGAGTTTAACCCTGATAAGTGCGAGGTGATCCATTTTGGCCGGACAAATGTGAATGCGGATTACAGGGTCAACGGCCGGGTTCTGAGGAATGTGGAGGAACGGAGAGATCTCGGGGGTTCATGTCCACAGATCTCTGAAGGTTGCCACTCGAGTGGATAGAGCCGTGAAGAAGGCCTATAGTGTGTTAGCGTTTATTAACAGGGGGATTGAGTTTAAGAGCCGCGGGGTTATGCTGCAACTGTACCGGACCCTGGTGAGACCACATTTGGAGTATTGTGC
>NC_092738.1:2488670-2508670 GCF_047496885.1 Scyliorhinus torazame
CCTCCCACAGGGCGGCGCTCCCTCAGCACTGACACTCCCACAGTGCGGCGCTCCCTCAGCACTGACCCTCCCACAGTGCGGTGCTCGCTCAGCACTGACCCTCCCACAGTGCGGAGCTCCCTCAGCACTGACCCTCCCACAGTGCGGCACTCCCTCAGCACTGACCCTCCCGCAGTGCGGAGCTCCCTCAGCACTGACCCTCCCGCAGTGCGGAGCTCCCTCAGCACTGACCCTCCCACATTGCGGAGATACTTAACACCGACCCTCCCACAGTGCGGCGCTCCCTCAGCACTGACCCGCCCACAGTGCGGAGCTCCCTCAGCACTGACCCTCCCACAGTGCGGAGCTCCCTCAGCACTGACCCTCCCACAGTGCGGAGCTCCCTCAGCACTGACCCTCCCACAGTGCAGAGCTCCCTCAGCACTGACCCTCCCACAGTGCGGAGCTCCCTCAGCACTGACCCTCCCACAGTGCGGAGCTCCCTCAGCACTGACCCTCCCACAGTGCGGCGCACCCTCAGCACTGACCTCCCACAGTGCGGTGCTCGCTCAGCACTGACCCTCCCACAGTGCGGAGCTCCCTCAGCACTGACCCTCCCACAGTGCGGCACTCCCTCAGCACTGACCCTCCCGCAGTGCGGAGCTCCCTCAGCACTGACCCTCCCACAGTGCGGAGCTCCCTCAGCACTGACCCTCCCACAGTGCGGCGCACCCTCAGCACTGACCTCCCACAGTGCGGTGCTCGCTCAGCACTGACCCTCCCACAGTGCGGAGCTCCCTCAGCACTGACCCTCCCACAGTGCGGCACTCCCTCAGCACTGACCCTCCCGCAGTGCGGAGCTCCCTCAGCACTGACCCTCCCGCAGTGCGGAGCTCCCTGAGCACTGACCCTCCCACGTTGCGGAGATACTTAACACCGACCCTCTCACAGTGTGGCGCTCCCTCAGCACTGACCCTCCCACAGTGCGGAGCTCCCTCAGCACTGACACTCCCACAGTGCGGAGCTCTCTCAGCACTGACCATCCCACAGTGCGGAGCTCCCTCAGCACTGACCCTCCCACAGTGCGGCGCTCCCTCAGCACTGACCCTCCCACAGTGCGGCGCTCCCTCAGCACTGACCCTCCCACAGTGCGGCGCTCCCTCAGCACTGACCCTCCCACAGTGCGGCGCTCCCTCAGCACTGACCCTCCCACAGTGCGGAGCTCCCTCAGCACTGACCCTCCCACAGTGCGGAGCTCCCTCAGCACCGACCCTCCCACAGTGCGGCGCTCCCTCAGCACTGACCCTCCCACAGTGCGGCCCTCCCTCAGCACTGACCCTCCCACAGTGCGGCGCTCCCTCAGCACTGACCCTCCCTCAGTGCGGAGCACCCGCGGCACTGACCCTCCCACAGTGCGGCCCTCCCTCAGCACTGACCCTCCCACAGTGCGGCGCTCCCTCAGCACTGACCCTCCCTCAGTGCGGAGCTCCCTCGGCACTGACCCTCCCACAGTGCGGCGCTCCCTCAGCACTGACCCTCCCACAGTGCGGCGCTCCCTCAGCACTGACCCTCCCACAGTGCGGCGCTCCCTCAGCACTGACCCTCCCACAGTGCGGCGCTCGCTCAGCACTGACCCTCCCACAGTGCGGAGCTCCCTCAGCACTGACCCTCCCACAGTGCGGCACTCCCTCAGCACTGACCCTCCCGCAGTGCGGAGCTCCCTCAGCACTGACCCTCCCACATTGCGGAGCTCCCTCAGCACCGACCCTCCCACAGTGCGGAGCTCCCTCAGCACTGACCCTCCCACAGTGCGGCGCTCCCTCAGCACTGACCCGCCCACAGTGCGGAGCTCCCTCAGCACTGCCCCTCCCTCAGTGCGGCGTTCCCTCAGCACTGACCCTCCCACAGTGCGGAGCTCCCTCAGCACTGACCCTCCCACAGTGCAGAGCTCCCTCAGCACTGACCCTCCCACAGTGCGGAGCTCCCTCAGCACTGACCCTCCCACAGTGCGGAGCTCCCTCAGCACTGACCCTCCCACAGTGCGGCGCACCCTCAGCACTGACCTCCCACAGTGCGGTGCTCGCTCAGCACTGACCCTCCCACAGTGCGGAGCTCCCTCAGCACTGACCCTCCCACAGTGCGGCACTCCCTCAGCACTGACCCTCCCGCAGTGCGGAGCTCCCTCAGCACTGACCCTCCCGCAGTGCGGAGCTCCCTCAGCACTGACCCTCTCCACGTTGCGGAGATACTTAACACCGACCCTCTCACAGTGTGGCGCTCCCTCAGCACTGACCCGCCCACAGTGCGGAGCTCCCTCAGCACTGACCCTCCCACAGTGCGGAGCTCCCTCAGCACTGACCCTCCCACAGTGCGGAGCTCCCTCAGCACTGACCCTCCCACAGTGCAGAGCTCCCTCAGCACTGACCCTCCCACAGTGCGGAGCTCCCTCAGCACTGACCCTCCCACAGTGCGGAGCTCCCTCAGCACTGACCCTCCCACAGTGCGGCGCACCCTCAGCACTGACCTCCCACAGTGCGGAGCTCCCTCAGCACTGACCCTCCCACAGTGCGGCGCTCCCTCAGCACTGACCCCCCCACAGTGCGGAGCTCCCTCAGCACTGACCCTCCCACAGTGCGGCACTCCCTCAGCACTGACCCCCCCAGAGTGCGGAGCTCCCTCAGCACTGACCCTCCCACAGTGCGGAGCTCCCTCAGCACTGACCCTCCCACAGTGCGGCACTCCCTCAGCACTGACCCCCCCAGAGTGCGGAGCTCCCTCAGCACTGACCCTCCCACAGTGCGGCGCTCCCTCAGCACTGACCCACCCACAGTGCGGCGCTCCCTCAGCACTGACCCTCACACAGTGCGGCGCTCCCTCAGCACTGACCCTCCCACAGTACGGTGCTCCCTCAGCACTGACCCTCCAACACTGCGGCGCTCCCTCGGCACTGACCCTCCCACAGTGCGGCGCTCCCTTAGCACTGACCCTCCCACAGTGCGGAGCTCCCTCAGCACTGACCCTCCCACAGTGCGGAGCTCCCTCAGCACTGACCCTCCCACAGTGCGGAGCTCCCTCACCACTGACCCTCCCACAGTGCGGAGCTCCCTCACCACTGACCCTCCCACAGTGCGGCGCACCCTCAGCACTGACCCTCCCACAGTGCGGCGCTCCCTCAGCACTGACCCTCCCACAGTGCGGCGCTCCCTCAGCACTGACCCTCCCACAGTACGGTGCTCCCTCAGCACTGACCCTCCAACACTGCGGCGCTCCCTCAGCACTGACCCTCCCACAGTGCGGCGCTCCCTCAGCACTGATCCTCCCACAGTACGGTGCTCCCTCAGCACTGACCCTCCAACACCGCGGCGCTCCCTCGGCACTGACCCTCCCACAGTGCGGAGCTCCCTCAGCACTGACCCTCCCACAGTGCGGCGCTCCCTCAGCACTGACCCTCCCACAGTGCGGAGCTCCCTCTGCACTGACCCTCCCACAGTGCGGCGCTCCCTCAGCACTGACCCTCCCACAGTGCGGCGCTCCCTCAGCACTGACTCTCCCACAGTGCGGAGCTCCCTCAGCACTGACCCTCCCACAGTGCGGTGCTCCCTCAGCACTGACCCTCCCACAGTGCGGCGCTCCCTCAGCACTGACCCTCCCACAGGGTTTAGATAGATGACACACTGTCGGGTGCCTTGCTCTCTCACGGTGTACACTCACCTCACTTTCTCCAGGTTTCCATTGTACTGTTGAAGCTCCCACATCACCAGGGCCAGAAGTTGTTTATCGACGCGTGTCAGATCCATCTCCGGCACCGTTCCAGCGAAGAATTTAACGACAAACATACCGGCTCTGATAGGAAAACACAGGCTGATGGATCAGCAAGCAATAGAACCTAGAACATAGAACATTACAGCGCAGTCCAGGTCCTTCGGCCCTCGATGTTGCGCCGACCTGTGAAACCACTCTAAAGCCCATCTACACTATTCCCTTATTATCCATATGTCTATCCAATGACCATTTGAATGTCCTTAGTGTTGGCGAGTCCACTACTGTTGCAGGCAGGGCATTCCACGCCCTTACTACTCTCGGAGTAAAGAACCTACCTCTGACATCTGTCCTACATCTATCTCCCCTCAATTTAAAGCTACGTCCCCTCGTGCTGGACATCACCACCCGAAGGAAAAGGCTCTCACTGTCCACCCTATCCAATCCTCTGATCATCTTCTATGCCTCAATTAAGTCACCTCTTAACCTTCTTCTCTCTAACGAAAACAGCCTCAAGTCCCTCAGCCTTTCCTCATCAGATCTTCCCTCCATACCAGGCAACATCCTGGTAAATCTCCTCTGCACCCTTTCCAATGTTTCCACGTCCTTCCTATAATGCGGTGACCAGAACTGCACGCAATACTCCAAATGCGGCCGCACCAGAGTTTTGTACAGCTGCAACATGACCTCATGGCTCCGAAACTCAATCCTTCCACCAATAAAAGCTAACACACCGTACGCCTTCTTAACAACCCTCTCAACCTGAGTGGCAACTTTCAGGGATCTATGTACATGGACACCGAGATCTCTCTGCTCATCCACACTACCAAGAATCTTACCATTAGCCCAGTACTCTGTCTTCCTGTTATTCCTTCCAAAATGAATCACCTCACACTTTTCTGCATTAAACTCCATTTGCCACCTCTCAGCCCAGCGCTGCAGCTTATCTATGTCCCTCTGTAACTTGTAACATCCTTCCGCACTGTCCACAACTCCACCGACTTTAGTGACATCTGCAAATTTACTCACCCATCCTTCTACGCCCTCCTCCAGGTCATTTATAAAAATGACAAACAGCAGTGGCCCCAAAATAGATCCTTGTGGTACACCACTAGTAACTGGACTCCAGTCTGAACATTTCCCATCAACCTTCTTCCAGCTAGCCAATTTCTGATCCAAACTGCTAAATCACCCTGAATCCCATGCCTCCGTATTTTCTGCAGTGGCCTACCATGGGGAACCTTCTCAAACGCTTTACTGAAATCCATATACACCACATCAACTGCTTTACCCTCATCCACCTGTTTGGTCACCTTCTCAAAGAACTCAATAAGGTTTGTGAGGCACGACCTACCCTTCACAAAACCGTGTTGACTATCTCTAATCAAATTATTCCTTTCCAGATGATTATACATCCTATCTCTTATAAACCTTCCCAAGACTTTGCCCACAACAGAAGTAAGGCTCACTGGTCCAGAGATACCGGGGTTGTCTCTACTCCACTTCTCGAACAAGGGGACAACATTTGCTATCCTCCAGTCTTCTGGCACGATTCCTGTACACAAAGATGACTTAAAGATCAAAGCCAAAGGCTCAGCAATCTCTTCCTTAGCTTCCCAGAGAATCCTAGGATAAATCCCATCCGGCCCAGGGGACTAATCTATTTTCACACTTTCCAGAATTGCTAACACCTCCTCCTTATGAACCTCAAGCCCTTCTAGTATCCCTCCGACACCATACAACACCAGACGCCTCAATTCCCAGTAACCACCTCCAGCCCCCTACAACCCACCCTATCTCTGTAACCTCCTCCAACCCCCTACACCCCTCCCTATCTCTGTAACCTCCTCCAGCCCCCTACAACCCACCCTATCTCTGTAACCTCCTACAGCCCCCTACACCCCTCCCTATCTCTGTAACCTCCTCCAACCCCCTACACCCCTCCCTATCTCTGTAACTTCCTACAGCCCCCGTTCCCTATCTCTGCAACCTTCTCCAGTCTCCTACAACCCTCCCCATCTCTGTAACCTCCTCCAGCCCCAGACACCTCTCTCTATCTCTGTAACCTCCTCCAGCCCCCCACACCCCTCCCTATCTCTGTAACCTCCTCCAGCCCCCTACAACCCTCATTATCTCTGTAACCTCCTCCAGCCCCTACCCCTCTCCCTATCTCTGTAACCTCCTCCAGTCCCCTACAACCCTCCCTATCACTCTCACCTTCTCCAGCCCCCTCCAATGCTCCATATCTCTGTAACCTCCTCCAGCCCCCTACACCCCTCCCTACCTCCGTAGCTTCCTCCAGTCCCTACAACCCTCCCTATATCTGTAACCTCCTATAGCCCCCTACAACACTCCCCATCTCTGTAACCTCCTCCAGCCCCCGAAAACCCTCCCTATCTATGTAACCTCCTCCAGCCCCCTACAACCCTCCCTATCTCTGTAACCTCCTACAACCCCCTACACCCCTCCCTGTCTCTGTAACCTCCTCCAGTCCCCCTACACCCCTCCCTATCTCTGTAAACTCCTTCAGTCCCCTACAACCCTCCCTATCTGTCACCTCCTTCAGCCCGACACCCCTCCCTATCTCTGAAACCTCCTCCAGCCCCCTACAACCCTCCCTATCTCTGTAACCTCCTCCAGCCCCTACACTCCTCCCTATCTCTGTAACCTCCTCCAGCCCCCTACACCCCTCCCTACCTCTGTAACCTCCTCCAACCCATACACCCCTCCCTATCTCTGTAACCTCCTCCAGTCCCTATATCCCTCCCTATCTCTGTAACCTCCTCCAGTTCCCTACACCCCTCCCTATCTCTGTAACCTCCTCCAGAACCCCTACACCTCTCCCTATCTCTGTAACCGCCTCCAGCCCTCCCTATCTCTGTAACCTCCTCCAGCCCCCTACAACCCTCCCTATCTCTGTAACCTCCTCCAGCCCCCCCTACACCCCTCCTTATCTGTGTAGCCTCCTCCAGCCCCTACACCCCTCCCTATCTCTAAAACCTCCTCCAGCCCCCTACAACCCTCCCTATCTCTGTAACCTCCTCCAGTCCCCTACACTTCTCCCCATCTCTGTAACCTCCTCCAGCCCCCTACACCCCTCCCTATTTCTGTAACCTCCTCCAGCCCCCTACACCCCTCCCTATCTCTGTAACCTCCTCCAGCCCCCCTACACCCCTCCCCATCTCTGTAACCTCCTCCAGCCCCCTACAACCCTCCCTATCTCTGTAACCTCCTCCAGACCCTACACCCCTCCCTATCTATGTAACCTCCAGCCCCCTACACCCCTCCCTATCTCTGTAACCTCCTCCAGCTCCCCCTACACCCCTCCCTATCTCTGTAACCTCCTCCAGTCCTCTACAAGCCTCCCCATCTCTGTAACCTCCTCCAGCCCCCTACACCCCTCCCTATCTCTGTAACCTCCTCCAGCCCACTACACCCTCCCTATCGCTGTAACCTCCTCCAGCCCCCTACAACTCTCCCTATCTCTGTAACCGCCTCCAGCCCTCCCTATCTCTGTAACCTCCTCCAGCCCCCTACAACCCTCCCTATCTCTGTAACCTCCTCCAGTTCCCTACACCCCTCCCTATCTCTGTAACCTCCTCCAGCCCCCCTACACCCCTCCCTATCTCTGTAACCTCCTCCAGCCCCCTACACCCCTCCCTATCTCTGTAACCTCCTCCAGTCCTCTACAACCCTCCCCATCTCTGTAACCTCCTCCAGCCCCCTACAACCCTCCCTATCTCTGTAACTTCCTACAGCCCCCGTTCCCTATCTCTGCAACCTCCTCCAGTCCCCTACAACCCTCCCTATCTCTGTAACCTACTCCAGTCCCTACACCTCTCCCTATCTCTGTAACCTCCTCCAGTCCCCTACAACCCTCCCTATTTCTGTAACCTGCTCCAGTCCCCTACAACCCTCACTATCTCTGTAACCTCCTCCAGCCCCATACACCTCTCTCTATCTCTGTAACCTCCTCCAGTCCCCTACAACCCTCCCTATCTCTGTAACCTCCTCCAGCCCCCCCTCCCTATCTCTGTAACCTTCTCCAGTCCCCTACAACCCTCCCCATCTCTGTAACCTCCTCCAGCCCCAGACACCTCTCTCTATCTCTGTAACCTCCTCCAGCCCCCCACACCCCTCCCTATCTCTGTAACCTCCTACACCCCTCCCTGTCTCTGTAACCTCCTCCAGTCCCCCTACACCCCTCCCTATCTCTGTAAACTCCTTCAGTCCCCTACAACCCTCCCTATCTGTCACCTCCTTCAGCCCCCCTCCACCCCTCCCTATCTCTGAAATCTCCTCCAGCCCCCTACAACCCTCCCTATCTCTGTAACCTCCTCCAGCCCCTACACTCCTCCCTATCTCTGTAACCTCCTCCAGCCCCCTACACCCCTCCCTACCTCTGTAACCTCCTCCAACCCGTACACCCCTCCCTATCTCTGTAACCTCCTCCAGTCCCTACATCCCTCCCTATCTCTGTAACCTCCTCCAGTTCCCTACACCCCTCCCTATCTCTGTAACCTCCTCCAGCCCCCCTACACCTCTCCCCATCTCTGTAACCTCCTCCAGCCCCCCTACACCCCTCCCTATCTGTGTAACCTCCTCCAGCCCCCTACAACCTTCCCTATCTCAAAAACCTCCTCCAGCCCCCTACAACCCTCCTATCTCTGTAACCTCCACCAGCCCCCTACACCTCTCCCCATCTCTGTAACCTCCTCCAGCCCCCTACACCCCTCCCTATCTCTGTAACCTCCTCCAGCCCCCTACACCCCCCCCTATCTCTGTCACCTCCTCCAGTCCCCTACAACCCTCCCTATCTCTGGAACCTCTTCCAGTCCCCTACACCTCTCCCTATCTCTGTAACCTCCTCCAGTCCCCCTACACCCCTCCCTATCTCTGTAACCTCCACCAGCCCCCTACACCCCTCCCTATCTCTGTAACCTCCTCCAGCCCCCTACACCCCTCCCTATCTCTGTAACCTCCTCTAGCCCCCTACAACCCTCCCCATCTCTGTAACCTCCTACAGCCCCCCCACACCCATCCCTATCTCTGTAACCTCCTCCAGTCCCTACACCCTCCCTATCGCTCTAACCTCCTCCAGCACCCTACACCCCTCCCTATCTCTGTAACCTCCTCCAGCCCCTTACAACCCCTCCCTATCTCTGAAACCTCCTTCAGCCCCCTACACCGCTCCCTATCTCTGTAACCTCCTCCAGCCCCCCGACACCCCTCCCTATCTCTGTAACCACAAGCCCCCTACAACCCTCCCTATCTCTGTAACCTCCTCCAGTCCCCTACAACCCTCCCTATCTCTGTAACCTCCTCCAGTCCCCTACAACCCTCCCTATCTCTGTACCCTCCTCCAGGCCCCTACAACCCACCCTTATCTCTGTAAACTCCTTCAGTCCCCTACAACCCTCCCTATCTGTCACCTCCACCAGCCCCCTACAACCCTCCCTATCTCTGTAACCTCCTCCAGCCCCTACACCTCTCCCTATCTCTGTAACCTCCTCCAGTCCCCTACAACCCTACCTATCACTCTCACCTCCTCCAGCCCCCTACAATCCTCCATATCTCTGTAACCTCCTCCAGCCCCCTACACCCCTCCCTACCTCCGTAACTTCCTCCAGTCCCTACAATCCTCCCTATATCTGTAACCTCCTATAGCCCCCTACAACACTCCCCATCTCTGTAACCTCCTCCAGCCCCTACACCCCTCCCTATCTCTGTAACCTCCTACAACACCCTACACCCCTCCCTGTCTCTGTAACCTCCTCCAGTCCCCCTACACCCCTCCCTATCTCTGTAAATTCCTTCAGTCCCCTACAACCCTCCCTATCTGTCACCTCCTTCAGCCCGACACCCCTCCCTATCTCTGAAACCTCCTCCAGCCCCCTACAACCCTCCCTATCTCTGTAACCTCCTCCAGCCCCTACACTCCTCCCTATCTCTGTAACCTCCTCCAGCCCCCTACACCCCTCCCTACCTCTGTAACCTCCTCCAACCCGTACACCCCTCCCTATCTCTGTAACCTCCTCCAGTCCCTACATCCCTCCCTATCTCTGTAACCTCCTCCAGTTCCCTACACCCCTCCCTATATCTGTAACCTCCTCCAGCCCCCCTACACCTCTCCCTATCTCTGTAACCGCCTCCAGCCCTCCCTATCTCTGTAACCTCCTCCAGCCCCCTACAACCCTCCCTATCTCTGTAACCTCCTCCAGCCCCCCCGACACCCCTCCCTATCTGTGTAGCCTCCTCCAGCCCCTACACCCCTCCCTATCTCTAAAACCTCCTCCAGCCCCCTACAACCCTCCCTATCTCTGTAACCTCCTCCAGTCCCCTACACTTCTCCCCATCTCTGTAACCTCCTCCAGCCCCCTACACCCCTCCCTATCTCTGTAACCTCCTCCAGCCCCCTACACCCCTCCCTATCTCTGTAACCTCCTCCAGCCCCCCTACACCCCTCCCCATCTCTGTAACCTCCTCCAGCCCCCTACAACCCTCCCTATCTCTGTAACCTCCTCCAAACCCTACACCCCTCCCTATCTATGTAACCTCCAGCCCCCTACACCCCTCCCTATCTCTGTAACCTCCTCCAGCTCCCCCTACACCCCTCCCTATCTCTGTAACCTCCTCCAGTCCTCTACAAGCCTCCCCATCTCTGTAACCTCCTCCAGCCCCCTACACCCCTCCCTATCTCTGTAACCTCCTCCAGCCCACTACACCCTCCCTATCGCTGTAACCTCCTCCAGCCCCCTACAACTCTCCCTATCTCTGTAACCGCCTCCAGCCCTCCCTATCTCTGTAACCTCCTCCAGCCCCCTACAACCCTCCCTATCTCTGTAACCTCCTCCAGTTCCCTACACCCCTCCCTATCTCTGTAACCTCCTCCAGCCCCCCTACACCCCTCCCTATCTCTGTAACCTCCTCCAGCCCCCTACACCCCTCCCTATCTCTGTAACCTCCTCCAGTCCTCTACAACCCTCCCCATCTCTGTAACCTCCTCCAGCCCCCTACAACCCTCCCTATCTCTGTAACCTCCTCCAGCCCTCTACACCCCTCCCTATCTCTGTAACCTCCTCCAGCCCCCCTACACACCTCCCTATCTCTGTAACCTCCTCCAGCCCCCTACACCCCTCCCTATCTCTGTTACCTCCTCCAGCCCCCTACACCCCTCCCTAGCTCTGTAACCTCCTCCAGCCCCCCTACACCCCTCCCTATCTCTGTAACCTTCTCCAGCCCGCTACACCCCTCCCTATCTCTGTAACCTCCTCCAGCCCCCTTCACCCCTCCCTATCTCTGTAACCTCCTCCAGCCCCCTACACCCCTCCCTATCTCTGTAACCTCCTCCAGCCCCCTACAACCCTCCCTATCTCTGTAACCTCCTCCACCCCCCTACACCCCTCCCTATCTCTGTAACCTCCTCCAGCCCACTACACCCGCCCTATCGCTGTAACCTCCTCCAGCCCACTACACCCGCCCTATCGCTGTAACCTCCTCCAGCCCCTACAACCCTCCCTATCTCTGTAACCTCCTCCAGCCCCCTACAACCCTCCCTATCTCTGTAACCTCCTCCACCCCCCTACAACCCTCCCTATCTCTGTAACCGCCTCCAGCCCTCCCTATCTCTGTAACCTCCTCCAGCCCCCTACAACCCTCCCTATCTCCGTAACTTCCTCCAGTCCCTACAATCCTCCCTATATCTGTAACCTCCTATAGCCCCCTACAACACTCCCCGTCTCTGTAACCTCCTCCAGCCCCTACACCCCTCCCTATCTCTGTAACCTCCTACAACCCCCTACACCCCTCCCTATCTCTGTAACCTCCTCCAACCCCCTACACCCCTCCCTATCTCTGTAACTTCCTACAGCCCCCGTTCCCTATCTCTGCAACCTCCTCCAGTCCCCTACAACACTCCCTATCTCTGTAACCTACTCCAGTCCCTACACCTCTCCCTATCTCTGTAACCTCCTCCAGTCCCCTACAACCCTCCCTATTTCTGTAACCTGCTCCAGTCCCCTACAACCCTCACTATCTCTGTAACCTCCTCCAGCCCCATACACCTCTCTCTATCTCTGTAACCTCCTCCAGTCCCCTACAACCCTCCCTATCTCTGTAACCTCCTCCAGCCCCCCTCCCTATCTCTGTAACCTTCTCCAGTCCCCTACAACCCTCCCCATCTCTGTAACCTCCTCCAGCCCCAGACACCTCTCTCTATCTCTGTAACCTCCTCCAGCCCCCCACACCCCTCCCTATCTCTGTAACCTCCTCCAGCCCCCTACAACCCTCATTATGTCTGTAACCTCCTCCAGCCCCTACCCCTCTCCCTATCTCTGTAACCTCCTCCAGTCCCCTACAACCCTCCCTATCACTCTCACCTTCTCCAGCCCCCTCCAATGCTCCATATCTCTGTAACCTCCTCCAGCCCCATACACCCCTCCCTACCTCCGTAGCTTCCTCCAGTCCCTACAACCCTCCCTATATCTGTAACCTCCTATAGCCCCCTACAACACTCCCCATCTCTGTAACCTCCTCCAGCCCCCGAAAACACTCCCTATCTATGTAACCTCCTCCAGCCCCCCTACAACCCTCCCTATCTCTGTAACCTCCTACAACCCCCTACACCACTCCCTGTCTCTGTAACCTCCTCCAGTCCCCCTACACCCCTCCCTATCTCTGTAAACTCCTTCAGTCCCCTACAACCCTCCCTATCTGTCACCTCCTTCAGCCCCCCTCCACCCCTCCCTATCTCTGAAATCTCCTCCAGCCCCCTACAACCCTCCCTATCTCTGTAACCTCCTCCAGCCCCTACACTCCTCCCTATCTCTGTAACCTCCTCCAGCCCCCTACACCCCTCCCTACCTCTGTAACCTCCTCCAACCGGTACACCCCTCCCTATCTCTGTAACCTCCTCCAGTCCCTACATCCCTCCCTATCTCTGTAACCTCCTCCAGCCCCCTACACCCCTCCCTATCTCTGTAACCTCCTCCAGTCCCCTACAACCCTCCCTATCTCTGTAACCTACTCCAGTCCCCTTACACCCCTCCCTATCTCTGTAACCTCCTCCAGTTCCCTACACCCCTCCCTATCTCTGTAACCTCCTCCAGCCCCCCTACACCCCTCCCTATCTCTGTAACCTCCTCCAGTTCCCTACACCCCTCCCTATCTCTGTAACCTCCTCCAGCCCCCCTACACCTCTACCCATCTCTGTAACCTCCTCCAGCCCCCCATACACCCCTCCCTAACTCTGTAACCTCCTCCAGCCCCCTGCACCCCTCCCTATCTGTGTAACCTCCTCCAGCCCCCTACAACCTTCCCTATCTCAAAAACCTCCTCCAGCCCCCTACAACCATCCCTATCTCTGTAACTTCCACCAGCCCCCTACACCTCTCCCCATCTCTGTAACCTCCTCCAGCCCCCTACACCCCTCCCTATCTCTGTAACCTCCTCCAGCCCCCTACACCCCCCCCTATCTCTGTCACCTCCTCCAGTCCCCTACAACCCTCCCTATCTCTGGAACCTCTTCCAGTCCCCTACACCTCTCCCTATCTCTGTAACCTCCTCTAGCCCCCTACAACCCTCCCCATCTCTGTAACCTCCTACAGCCCCCCCACACCCATCCCTATCTCTGTAACCTCCTCCAGTCCCTACACCCTCCCTATCGCTCTAACCTCCTCCAGCACCCTACACCCCTCCCTATCTCTGTAACCTCCTCCAGCCCCTTACAACCCCTCCCTATCTCTGAAACCTCCTTCAGCCCCCTACACCGCTCCCTATCTCTGTAACCTCCTCCAGCCCCCAGACACCCCTCCCTATCTCTGTAACCACAAGCCCCCTACAACCCTCCCTATCTCTGTAACCTCCTCCAGTCCCCTACACCTCTCCCTATCTCTGTAACCTCCTCCAGTCCCCTACAACCCTACCTATCACTCTCACCTCCTCCAGCCCCCTACAATCCTCCATATCTCTGTAACCTCCTCCAGCCCCCTACACCCCTCCCTATCTCTGTAACCTCCTCCAGCCCCTTACAACCCCTCCCTACCTCCGTAACTTCCTCCAGTCCCTACAATCCTCCCTATATCTGTAACCTCCTATAGCCCCCTACAACACTCCCCATCTCTGTAACCTCCTCCAGCCCCTACACCCCTCCCTATCTCTGTAACCTCCTACAACCCCCTACACCCCTCCCTGTCTCTGTAACCTCCTCGAGTCCCCCTACACCCCTCCCTATCTCTGTAAACTCCTTCAGTCCCCTACAACCCTCCGTATCTGTCACCTCCTTCAGCCCGACACCCCTCCCTATCTCTGAAACCTCCTCCAGCCCCCTACAACCATCCCTATCTCTGTAACCTCCTCCAGCCCCTACACTCCTCTCTATCTCTGTAACCTCCTCCAGCCCCCTACACCCCTCCCTACCTCTGTAACCTCCTCCAACCCGTACACCCCTCCCTATCTCTGTAACCTCCTCCAGTCCCTACATCCCTCCCTATCTCTGTAACCTCCTCCAGTTCCCTACACCCCTCCCTATATCTGTAACCTCCTCCAGCCCCCCTACACCTCTCCCTATCTCTGTAACCGCCTCCAGCCCTCCCTATCTCTGTAACCTCCTCCAGCCCCCTACAACCCTCCCTATCTCTGTAACCTCCTCCAGCCCCCCCTACACCCCTCCCTATCTGTGTAGCCTCCTCCAGCCCCTACACCCCTCCCTATCTCTAAAACCTCCTCCAGCCCCCTACAACCCTCCCTATCTCTGTAACCTCCTCCAGTCCCTTACACTTCTCCCCATCTCTGTAACCTCCTCCAGCCCCTACACCCCTCCCTATCTCTGTAACCTCCTCCAGCCCCCCTACACCCCTCACCATCTCTGTAACCTCCTCCAGCCCCCTACAACCCTCCCTATCTCTGTAACCTCCTCCAGACCCTACACCCCTCCCTATCTATGTAACCTCCAGCCCCCTACACCCCTCCCTATCTCTGTAACCTCCTCCAGCTCCCCCTACACCCCTCCCTATCTCTGTAACCTCCTCCAGTCCTCTACAAGCCTCCCCATCTCTGTAACCTCCTCCAGCCCCCTACACCCCTCCCTATCTCTGTAACCTCCTCCAGCCCACTACACCCTCCCTATCGCTGTAACCTCCTCCAGCCCCCTACAACTCTCCCTATCTCTGTAACCGCCTCCAGCCCTCCCTATCTCTGTAACCTCCTCCAGCCCCCTACAACCCTCCCTATCTCTGTAACCTCCTCCAGTTCCCTACACCCCTCCCTATCTCTGTAACCTCCTGCAGCCCCCCTACACCCCTCCCTATCTCTGTAACCTCCTCCAGCCCCCTACACCCCTCCCTATCTCTGTAACCTCCTCCAGTCCTCTACAACCCTCCCCATCTCTGTAACCTCCTCCAGCACCCTACAACCCTCCCTATCTCTGTAACCTCCTCCAGCCCTCTACACCCCTCCCTATCTCTGTAACCTCCTCCAGCCCCCCTACACACCTCCCTATCTCTGTAACCTCCTCCAGCCCCCTACACCGTTCCCTATCTCTGTTACCTCCTCCAGCCCCCTACACCCCTCCCTATCTCTGTAACCTTCTCCAGCCCGCTACACCCCTCCCTATCTCTGTAACCTCCTCCAGCCCCCCTACACCCCTCCCTATCTCTGTAAACTCCTTCAGTCCCCTACAACCCTCCCTATCTGTCACCTCCTTCAGCCCTACATCCCTCCCTATCTCTGTAACCTCCTCCAGTTTCCTACACCCCTCCCTATATCTGTAACCTCCTCCAGTCCCCTACACTTCTCCCCATCTCTGTAACCTCCTCCAGCCCCCTACACCCCTCCCTATCTCTGTAACCTCCTCCAGCCCCCTACACCCCTCCCTATCTCTGTAACCTCCTCCAGCCCCCCTACACCCCTCCCCATCTCTGTAACCTCCTCCAGCCCTCCCTATCTCTGTAACCGCCTCCAGCCCTCCCTATCTCTGTAACCTCCTCCAGCCCCCTACAACCCTCCCTATCTCTGTAACCTCCTTCGGTTCCCTACACCCCTCCCTATCTCTGTAACCTCCTCCAGCCCCCCTACACCCCTCCCTATCTCTGTAACCTCCTCCAGCCCCCTACACCCCTCCCTATCTCTGTAACCTCCTCCAGTCCTCTACAACCCTCCCCATCTCTGTAACCTCCTCCAGCCCCCTACAACCCTCCCTATGTCTGTAACCTCCTCCAGCCCTCTACACCCCTCCCTATCTCTGTAACCTCCTCCAGCCCCCCTACACCCCTCCCTATCTCTGTAACCTCCTCCAGCCCCCTACACCCCTCCCTATCTCTGTAACCTCCTCCAGCCCCCTACACCCCTCCCTATCTCTGTAACCTCCTCCAGCCCCCTACAACCCTCCCTATCTCTGTAACCTCCTCCAGCCCTCTACACCCCTCCCTATCTCTGA
Source organism: Scyliorhinus torazame (assembly GCF_047496885.1). Lineage (NCBI taxonomy): Eukaryota > Metazoa > Chordata > Chondrichthyes > Carcharhiniformes > Scyliorhinidae > Scyliorhinus > Scyliorhinus torazame. The sequence continues at coordinate 2,504,842 of NC_092738.1, forward strand.
ACATCCTCCAGCCCCCCTACACCCCTCCCTATCTCTGTAACCTCCTCCAGCCCCCTACACCCCTCCCTAGCTCTGTAACCTCCTCCAGCCCCCTACACCCCTCCCTATCTCTGTAACCTCCTCCAGCCCCCTACACCCCTCCCTATCTCTGTAACCTCCTCCAGCCCCCTACAACTCTCCCTATCTCTGTAACCTCCTCCAGCCCCTACACCCCTCCCTATCTCTGTAACCTCCTCCAGCCCCCCTACACCCCTCCCTATCTCTGTAACCTCCTCCAGCCCACTACAACCCTATCTCTGTAACCTCCTCCAGCCCCCTACACCCTCCCTATCTCTGTAACCTCCTCCAGCCCCCTACACCCCTCCCTATCTCTGTAACCTCCTCCAGCCCCCTACAACCCTCCCTATCTCTGTAACCTCCTCCACCCCCCTACAAACCCTCCCTATCTCTGCAACCGCCTCCAGCCCTCCCTATCTCTGTAACCTCCTCCAGCCCCCTACAACCCTCCCTATCTCTGTAACCTCCTCCAGTTCCCTACACCCCTCCCTATCTCTGTAACCTCCTCCAGCCCCCTACAACTCTCCCTATCTCTGTAACCTCCTCCAGCCCCTACACCCCTCCCTATCTCTGTAACCTCCTCCAGCCCCCCTACACCCCTCCCTATCTCTGTAACCTCCTCCAGCCCACTACAACCCTATCTCTGTAACCTCCTCCAGCCCCCTACACCCTCCCTATCTCCGTAACCTCCTCCAGCCCCCTACACCCCTCCCTATCTCTGTAACCTCCTCCAGCCCCCTACACCCCTCCCTATCTCTGTAACCTCCTCCAGCCCCCTACACCCCTCCCTATCTCTGTAACCTCCTCCAGCCCCCTACACCCTCCCTATCTCTGTAACCTCCTCCAGCCCTCTACACCCCTCCCTATCTCTGTAACCTCCTCCAGCCCCCTACACCCCTCCCTATCTCTGTAACCTCCTCCAGCCCCCTACACCCCTCCCTATCTCTGTAACCTCCTCCAGCCCCCTACACCCCTCCCTATCTCTGTAACCTCCTCCAGCCCCCTACAACCCTCCCTATCTCTGTAACCTCCTCCACCCCCCTACACCCCTCCCTATCTCTGTAACCTCCTCCAGCCCACTACACCCACCCTATCGCTGTAACCTCCTCCAGCCCCTACAACCCTCCCTAAATCTGTAACCTCGTCCAGCCCCCTACAACCCTCCCTATCTCTGTAACCTCCTCCACCCACCTACAACCCTCCCTATCTCTGTAACCTCCTCCAGCCCCCTACAACCCTCCCTATCTCTGTAACCTCCTCCAGTTCCCTACACCCCTCCCTATCTCTGTAACCTCCTCCAGCCCCCTACAACTCTCCCTATCTCTGTAACCTCCTCCAGCCCCTACACCCCTCCCTATCTCTGTAACCTCCTCCAGCCCCCCGACACCCCTCCCTATCTCTGTAACCTCCTCCAGCCCCCTACACCCCTCCCTATCTCTGTAACCTCCTCCAGCCCCCTACACCCCTCCCTAGCTCTGTAACCTCCTCCAGCCCCCCTACACCCCTCCCTATCTCTGTAACCTCCACCAGTCCCCTACACCCTCCCTATCTCTGTAACCTCCTCCAGCCCCCTACACCCCTCCCTAGCTCTGTAACCTCCTCCAGCCCCCTACACCCCTCCCTAGCTCTGTAACCTCCTCCAGCCCCCCTACACCCCTCCCTATCTCTGTAACCTCCACCAGTCTCCTACACCCTCCCTATCTCTGTAACCTCCTCCAGCCCCCTACACCCCTCCCTAGCTCTGTAACCTCCTCCAGCCCACCTACACCCCTCCCTATCTCTGTAACCTCCACCAGTCCCCTACACCCTCCCTATCTCTGTAACCTCCTCCAGCCCCCTACACCCCTCCCGATCTCTGTAACCTCCTCCAGCCCCCTACACCCCTCCCCATCTCTGTAACCTCCTCCAGTCTCCTACACCCCTCCCTATCTCTGTAACCTCCTCCAGCCCCTACAACACTCCCTATCTCTGTAACCTCCTCCAGCCCCCTACACCCCTCCCTATCTCTGTAACCTCCTCCAGTCCCCTACAACACTCCCTATCTCTGTAACCTCCTCCAGCCCCCTACACCCCTCCCTATCTCTGTAACCTCCTCCAGCCCCCTACAACCCTCCCTATCTCTGTAACCTCCTCCAGCCCTCTACACCCCTCCCTATCTCTGAACATCCTCCAGCCCCCCTACACCCCTCCCTATCTCTGTAACCTCCTCCAGCCCCCTACACCCCTCCCTAGCTCTGTAACCTCCTCCAGCCCCCTACACCCCTCCCTATCTCTGTAACCTCCTCCAGCCCCCTACACCCCTCCCTATCTCTGTAACCTCCTCCAGCCCCCTACAACTCTCCCTATCTCTGTAACCTCCTCCAGCCCCTACACCCCTCCCTATCTCTGTAACCTCCTCCAGCCCCCCTACACCCCTCCCTATCTCTGTAACCTCCTCCAGCCCACTACAACCCTATCTCTGTAACCTCCTCCAGCCCCCTACACCCTCCCTATCTCTGTAACCTCCTCCAGCCCCCTACACCCCTCCCTATCTCTGTAACCTCCTCCAGCCCCCTACAACCCTCCCTATCTCTGTAACCTCCTCCACCCCCCTACAAACCCTCCCTATCTCTGCAACCGCCTCCAGCCCTCCCTATCTCTGTAACCTCCTCCAGCCCCCTACAACCCTCCCTATCTCTGTAACCTCCTCCAGTTCCCTACACCCCTCCCTATCTCTGTAACCTCCTCCAGCCCCCTACAACTCTCCCTATCTCTGTAACCTCCTCCAGCCCCTACACCCCTCCCTATCTCTGTAACCTCCTCCAGCCCCCCTACACCCCTCCCTATCTCTGTAACCTCCTCCAGCCCACTACAACCCTATCTCTGTAACCTCCTCCAGCCCCCTACACCCTCCCTATCTCCGTAACCTCCTCCAGCCCCCTACACCCCTCCCTATCTCTGTAACCTCCTCCAGCCCCCTACACCCCTCCCTATCTCTGTAACCTCCTCCAGCCCCCTACACCCCTCCCTATCTCTGTAACCTCCTCCAGCCCCCTACACCCTCCCTATCTCTGTAACCTCCTCCAGCCCTCTACACCCCTCCCTATCTCTGTAACCTCCTCCAGCCCCCTACACCCCTCCCTATCTCTGTAACCTCCTCCAGCCCCCTACACCCCTCCCTATCTCTGTAACCTCCTCCAGCCCCCTACACCCCTCCCTATCTCTGTAACCTCCTCCAGCCCCCTACAACCCTCCCTATCTCTGTAACCTCCTCCACCCCCCTACACCCCTCCCTATCTCTGTAACCTCCTCCAGCCCACTACACCCACCCTATCGCTGTAACCTCCTCCAGCCCCTACAACCCTCCCTAAATCTGTAACCTCGTCCAGCCCCCTACAACCCTCCCTATCTCTGTAACCTCCTCCACCCACCTACAACCCTCCCTATCTCTGTAACCTCCTCCAGCCCCCTACAACCCTCCCTATCTCTGTAACCTCCTCCAGTTCCCTACACCCCTCCCTATCTCTGTAACCTCCTCCAGCCCCCTACAACTCTCCCTATCTCTGTAACCTCCTCCAGCCCCTACACCCCTCCCTATCTCTGTAACCTCCTCCAGCCCCCCGACACCCCTCCCTATCTCTGTAACCTCCTCCAGCCCCCTACACCCCTCCCTATCTCTGTAACCTCCTCCAGCCCCCTACACCCCTCCCTAGCTCTGTAACCTCCTCCAGCCCCCCTACACCCCTCCCTATCTCTGTAACCTCCACCAGTCCCCTACACCCTCCCTATCTCT
>NC_092738.1:2513670-2533670 GCF_047496885.1 Scyliorhinus torazame
AGTTAGAGAAGGGTGTAGGGGGCTGGAGAAAGTTACAGAGATAGGGAGGGGTGTAGGGGGCTGGAGAAAGTTACAGAGATAGGGAGGGGTGTAGGGGGCTGGAGGAGGTTACAGAGATAGGGAGGGGTGTAGGGGGCTGGAGGAGGTTACAGAGATAGGGAGGGTTGTGGGGGCTGGAGGAGGTTACAGAGATAGGGAGGGGTGTAGGGGGTTGGAGGAGGTTACAGAGATAGGGAGGGGTGTAGGGGGCTGGAGGAGGTTACAGAGATAGGGAGGGTGTAGGGGGATGGAGGAGGTTACAGAGATAGGGAGGGGTGTAGGGGGCTGGAGGAGGTTACAGAGATAGGGAGGGTTGTAGGGAGCTGGAGGAGGTTACAGAGATAGGGAGGGGTGTAGGGGCTGGAGGAGGGTACAGAGATAGGGAGGGGTGTAGGGGGCTGGAGGAGGTTGCAGAGATAGGGAGGGGTGTAGGGGGCTGGAGGAGGTTACAGAGATAGGGAGGGGTGTAGGGGGCTGGAGGAGGTTACAGAGATAGGGAGGGTGTAGGGGGCTGGAGGAGGTTACAGAGATAGGGAGGGGTGTAGGGGGCTGGAGGAGGTTACAGAGATAGGGTGGATGTAGGGGACTGGAGGAGGTTACAGAGATAGGGAGGGGAGTAGGGGGGCTGGAGGCGGTTACAGAGATATGGAGGGGTGTAGGGGACTGGAGGAGGTTACAGAGATAGGGAGGGGTGTAGGGGGCTGGAGGAGGTTACAGAGATATGGAGGGGTGTAGGGGACTGGAGGAGGTTACAGAGATAGGGAGGGGTGTAGGGGACTGGAGGAGGTTACAGAGATAGGGAGGGGTGTAGGGGCTGGAGGAGGTTACAGAGATAGGGAGGGGTGTATCCGGCGTGTGAAATTTGAACAGGAGGAAGAGGAGGTTGAGGCAGGTCAGGGTTAAAAGCCTCGACGTTACAATTCCCAGCCTTTACCTCGTCTGGATTTTTCCACCATTTCTCCCAGTGTTCAGTGTAATCAGCAGTGATGGAGATATAACCAATGGGGGCGTCAAACCAGACATAGAATACCTGCGATCGGAGATACAGACAGAATTAGACACAGTGCGGAGTGTAGACGGAGCTTTACTCTGTATCTAACCCCGTGCTGTACCTGTCCTGGGAGTGTTTGATGGGGACAATGTAGAGGGAGCTTTACTCTGTATCTAACCCCGTGCTGTACCTGTCCTGGGAATGTTTGATGGGGACAGTGTAGAGGGAGCTTTACTCTGTATCTAACCCAGTGCTGTACCTGTCCTGGGAGTGTTTGATGGGGACAGTGTAGAGAGAGCTTTACTCTGTATCTAACCCCGTGCTGTACCTGTCCTGGGAGTGTTTGATGGGGACATTGTAGAGGGATCTTTACTCTGTATCTAACCCCGTGCTGTACCTGTCCTGAGAGTGTTTGATGGGGACAGTGTAGAGGGAGCTTTACTCTGTATCTAACCCCGTGCTGTACCTGTCCTGGGAGTGTTTGATGGGGACAGTGTAGAGGGATCTTTACTCTGTATCTAACCCCGTGCTGTACCTGTCCTGAGAGTGTTTGATGGGGACAGTGTAGAGGGAGCTTTACTCTGTATCTAACCCCGTGCTGTACCTGTCCTGGGAGTGTTTGATGGGGACAGTGTAGAGGGAGCTTTACTCTGTATCTAACCCCGTGCTGTACCTTTCCTGGGAGTGTTTGATGGGGACAGTGTAGAGGGAGCTTTACCCTGTATCTAACCCCGTGCTGTACCTGTCCTGGGAGTGTTTGATGGGGGCAGTGTAGAGGGAGCTTTACTCTGTATCTAACCCCATGCTGTACCTGTCCTGGGAGTGTTTGATGGGGGCAGTGTAGAGGGAGCTTTACTCTGTATCTAACCCCGTGCTGTACCTGTCCTGGGAGTGTTTGATGGGGACAGTGTAGAGGGAGTTTTATTCTGTATCTAACCCCGTGCTGTACCTGTCCTGGGAGTGTTTGATGGGGGCAGTGTAGAGGGAGCTTTACTCTGTATCTAACCCCGTGCTGTACCTGTCCTGGGAGTGTTTGATGGGGACAGTGTAGAGAGAGCTTTACTCTGTATCTAACCCCGTGCTGTACCTGTCCTGGGAGTGTTTGATGGGGACAGTGTAGAGGGATCTTTACTCTGTATCTAACCCCGTGCTGTACCTGTCCTGAGAGTGTTTGATGGGGACAGTGTAGAGGGAGCTTTACTCTGTATCTAACCCCGTGCTGTACCTTTCCTGGGAGTGTTTGATGGGGACAGTGTAGAGGGAGCTTTACTCTGTATCTAACCCCATGCTGTACCTGTCCTGGGAGTGTTTGATGGGGGCAGTGTAGAGGGAGCTTTACTCTGTATCTAACCCCGTGCTGTACCTGTCCTGGGAGTGTTTGATGGGGACAGTGTAGAGGGAGTTTTATTCTGTATCTAACCCCGTGCTGTACCTGTCCTGGGAGTGTTTGATGGGGGCAGTGTAGAGGGAGCTTTACTCTGTATCTAACCCCGTGCTGTACCTTTCCTGGGAGTGTTTGATGGGGACAGTGTAGAGGGAGCTCTACTCTGTATCTAACCCCGTGCTGTACCTGTCCTGGGAGTGTTTGATGGGGACAGTGTAGAGGGAGCTTTACTCTGTATCTAACCCCGTGCTGTACCTGTCCTGGGAGTGTTTGATAGGGACAGTGTAGAGGGAGCTTTACTCTGTATCTAACCCCGTGCTGTAACTTTCCTGGGAGTGTTTGATGGGGACACTGTAGAGGGAGCTTACTCTGTATCTAACCCCGTGCTGTACCTGCCCTGGGAGTGTTTGATGGGGACAGTGTAGAGGGAGCTCTACTCTGTATCTAACCCCGTGCTGTACCTGTCCTGGGAGTGTTTGATGGGGACAGTGTAGAGGGAGCTTTACTCTGTATCTAACCCCGTGCTGTACCTGTCCTGGGAGTGTTTGATGGGGACAGTGTAGAGGGAGCTTTACTCTGTATCTAACCCCGTGCTGTACCTGACCTGGGAGTGTTTGATGGGGACAGTGTAGAGGGAGCTTTACTCTGTATCTAACGCCGTGCTGTACCTGTCCTGGGAGTATTTGATGGGGACAATGTAGAGGGAGCTTTACTCTGTATCTAACCCCGTGCTGTACCTGTCCTGGGAGTGTTTGATGGGGACAATGTAGAGGGAGCTTTACTCTGTATCTAACCCCGTGCTGTACCTGTCCTGGGAGTGTTTGATGGGGACAGTGTAGAGAGAGCTTTACTCTGTATCTAACCCCGTGCTGTACCTGTCCTGGGAGTGTTTGATGGGGACAGTGTAGAGAGAGCTTTACTCTGTATCTAACCCCGTGCTGTACCTGTCCTGGGAGTGTTTGATGGGGACAGTGTAGAGGGATCTTTACTCTGTATCTAACCCCGTGCTGTACCTGTCCTGAGAGTGTTTGATGGGGACACTGTAGAGGGAGCTTTACTCTGTATCTAACCCCGTGCTGTACCTTTCCTGGGAGTGTTTGATGGGGACAGTGTAGAGGGAGCTTTACTCTGTATCTAACCCCATGCTGTACCTGTCCTGGGAGTGTTTGATGGGGGCAGTGTAGAGGGAGCTTTACTCTGTATCTAACCCCGTGCTGTACCTGTCCTGGGAGTGTTTGATGGGGACAGTGTAGAGGGAGTTTTATTCTGTATCTAACCCCGTGCTGTACCTGTCCTGGGAGTGTTTGATGGGGGCAGTGTAGAGGGAGCTTTACTCTGTATCTAACCCCGTGCTGTACCTTTCCTGGGAGTGTTTGATGGGGACAGTGTAGAGGGAGCTCTACTCTGTATCTAACACCGTGCTGTACCTGTCCTGGGAGTGTTTGATGGGGACAGTGTAGAGGGAGCTTTACTCTGTATCTAACCCCGTGCTGTACCTGTCCTGGGAGTGTTTGATGGGGACAGTGTAGAGGGAGCTCTACTCTGTATCTAACCCCGTGCTGTACCTGTCCTGGGAGTGTTTGATGGGGACAGTGTAGAGGGAGCTTTACTCTGTATCTAACCCCGTGCTGTACCTGTCCTGGGAGTGTTTGATAGGGACAGTGTAGAGGGAGCTTTACTCTGTATCTAACCCCGTGCTGTAACTTTCCTGGGAGTGTTTGATGGGGACACTGTAGAGGGAGCTTACTCTGTATCTAACCCCGTGCTGTACCTGCCCTGGGAGTGTTTGATGGGGACAGTGTAGAGGGAGCTCTACTCTGTATCTAACCCCGTGCTGTACCTGTCCTGGGAGTGTTTGATGGGGACAGTGTAGAGGGAGCTTTACTCTGTATCTAACCCCGTGCTGTACCTGTCCTGGGAGTGTTTGATGGGGACAGTGTAGAGGGAGCTTTACTCTGTATCTAACCCCGTGCTGTACCTGACCTGGGAGTGTTTGATGGGGACAGTGTAGAGGGAGCTTTACTCTGTATCTAACGCCGTGCTGTACCTGTCCTGGGAGTGTTTGATGGGGACAGTGTAGAGGGAGCTTTACTCTCTAACCCCGTGCTGTACCTGTCCTGGGAGTGTTTGATGGGGACAGTGTAGAGGGAGCTTTACTCTGTACCTAACCCAGTGCTGTACCTGTCCTGGGAGTGTTTGATAGGGACAGTGTAGAGGGAGCTTTACTCTGTATCTAACCCCGTGCTGTAACTTTCCTGGGAGTGTTTGATGGGGACACTGTAGAGGGAGCTTACTCTGTATCTAACCCCGTGCTGTACCTGTCCTGGGAGTGTTTGATGGGGACAGTGTAGAGGGAGCTTTACTCTGTATCTGACCCCGTACTGTACCTGTCCTGGGAGTGTTTGATGGGGACAGTGTAGAGGGAGCTTTACTCTGTATCTGACCCCGTACTGTACCTGTCCTGGGAGTGTTTGATGGGGACAGTGTAGAGGGAGCTTTACTCTGTATCTAACCCCGTACTGTACCTGTCCTGGGAGTGTTTGATGGGGACAGTGTAGAGGGAGATTTACTCTGTATCTAACCCCGTGCTGTACCTGTCCTGGGAGTGTTTGATGGGGGCAGTGTAGAGGGAGCTTTACTCTGTATCTAACCCCGTGCTGTACCTGTCCTGGGAGTGTTTGATGGGGACAGTGTAGAGGGAGTTTTACTCTGTATCTAACCCCGTGCTGTACCTTTCCTGGGAGTGTTTGATGGGGACAGTGTAGAGGGAGCTCTACTCTGTATCTAACCCCGTGTGTACCTGTCCTGGGAGTGTTTGATGGGGACAGTGTAGAGGGAGCTTTACTCTGTATCTAACCCCGTGCTGTACCTGTCCTGGGAGTGTTTGATAGGGACAGTGTAGAGGGAGCTTTACTCTGTATCTAACCCCGTGCTGTAACTTTCCTGGGAGTGTTTGATGGGGACACTGTAGAGGGAGCTTACTCTGTATCTAACCCCGTGCTGTACCTGTCCTGGGAGTGTTTGATGGGGACAGTGTAGAGGGAGCTCTACTCTGTATCTAACCCGGTGCTGTACCTGTCCTGGGAGTGTTTGATGGGGACAGTGTAAAGGGAGCTTTACTCTGTATCTAACGCCGTGCTGTACCTGTCCTGGGAGTGTTTGATGGGGACAGTGTAGAGGGAGCTTTACTCTGTATCTAACCCCGTGCTGTACCTGTCCTGGGAGTGTTTGATGGGGACAGTGTAGAGGGAGCTTTACTCTGTATCTAACCTCGTGCTGTACCTGTCCTGGGAGTGTTTGATGGGGACAGTGTAGAGGGAGCTTTACTCTGTATCTAACCCCGTGCTGTACCTGTCCTGGGAGTGTTTGATGGGGACAGTGTAGAGGGAGCTCTACTCTGTATCTAACCCCGTGCTGTACCTGTCCTGGGAGTGTTTGATGGGGACAGTGTAGAGGGAGCTCTACTCTGTATCTAACCCCGTGCTGTACCTGTCCTGGGAGTGTTTGATGGGGACAGTGTAGAGGGAGCTTTACTCTGTATCTAACCCCGTGCTGTACCTGTCCTGGGAGTGTTTGATAGGGACAGTGTAGAGGGAGCTTTACTCTGTATCTAACCCCGTGCTGTAACTTTCCTGGGAGTGTTTGATGGGGACACTGTAGAGGGAGCTTACTCTGTATCTAACCCCGTGCTGTACCTGTCCTGGGAGTGTTTGATGGGGACAGTGTAGAGGGAGCTTTACTCTGTATCTAACGCCGTGCTGTACCTGTCCTGGGAGTGTTTGATGGGGACAGTGTAGAGGGAGCTTTACTCTGTATCTAACCCCGTGCTGTACCTGTCCTGGGAGTGTTTGTTGGGGACAGTGTAGAGGGAGCTTTACTCTGTATCTAACGCCGTGCTGTACCTGTCCTGGGAGTGTTTGATGGGGACAGTGTAGAGGGAGCTTTACTCTCTAACCCCGTGCTGTACCTGTCCTGGGAGTGTTTGATGGGGACAGTGTAGAGGGAGCTTTACTCTGTACCTAACCCAGTGCTGTACCTGTCCTGGGAGTGTTTGATGGGGACAGTGTAGAGGGAGCTCTACTCTGTATCTAACCCCGTGCTGTACCTGTCCTGGGAGTGTTTGATGGGGACAGTGTAGAGGGAGCTTTACTCTGTATCTAACCCCGTGCTGTACCTGTCCTGGGAGTGTTTGATAGGGACAGTGTAGAGGGAGCTTTACTCTGTATCTAACCCCGTGCTGTAACTTTCCTGGGAGTGTTTGACGGGGACACTGTAGAGGGAGCTTACTCTGTATCTAACCCCGTGCTGTACCTGTCCTGGGAGTGTATGATGGGGACAGTGTAGAGGGAGCTCTACTCTGTATCTAACCCCGTGCTGTACCTGTCCTGGGAGTGTTTGATGGGGACAGTGTAGAGGGAGCTTTACTCTGTATCTAACCCCGTGCTGCACCTGTCCTGGGAGTGTTTGATGGGGACAGTGTAGAGGGAGCTTTACTCTGTATCTAACCCCGTGCTGTACCTGACCTGGGTGTGTTTGATGGGGACAGTGTAGAGGGAGCTTTACTCTGTATCTAACGCCGTGCTGTACCTGTCCTGGGAGTGTTTGATGGGGACAGTGTAGAGGGAGCTTTACTCTCTAACCCCGTGCTGTACCTGTCCTGGGAGTGTTTGATGGGGACAGTGTAGAGGGAGCTTTACTCTGTACCTAACCCAGTGCTGTACCTGTCCTGGGAGTGTTTGATAGGGACAGTGTAGAGGGAGCTTTACTCTGTATCTAACCCCGTGCTGTAACTTTCCTGGGAGTGTTTGATGGGGACACTGTAGAGGGAGCTTACTCTGTATCTAACCCCGTGCTGTACCTGTCCTGGGAGTGTTTGATGGGGACAGTGTAGAGGGAGCTTTACTCTGTATCTAACCCCGTGCTGTACCTGTCCTGGGAGTGTTTGATGGGGACAGTGTAGAGGGAGTTTTACTCTGTATCTAACCCCGTGCTGTAACTTTCCTGGGAGTGTTTGATGGGGACACTGTAGAGGGAGCTTACTCTGTATCTAACCCGGTGCTGTACCTGTCCTGGGAGTGTTTGATGGGGACAGTGTAGAGGGAGCTTTACTCTGTATCTAACGCCGTGCTGTACCTGTCCTTGGAGTGTTTGATGGGGACAGTGTAGAGGGAGCTTTACTCTCTAACCCCGTGCTGTACCTGTCCTGGGAGTGTTTGATGGGGACAGTGTAGAGGGAGCTTTACTCGGTATCTAACCCAGTGCTGTACCTGTCCTGGGAGTGTTTGATGGGGACAGTGTAGAGGGAGCTTTACTCTGTATCTAACCCTGTGCAGTACCTGTCCTGGGTGTGTTTGATGGGGACAGTGTAGAGGGAGCTTTAATCTGTATCTAACCCCGTGCTGTACCTGTCCTGGGAGTGTTTGATGGGGACAGTGTAGAGGGAGCTTTACTCTGTATCTAACCCCGTGCTGTACCTGTCCTGGGAGTGTTTGACGGGGACAGTGTAGAGGGAGCTTTACTCTGTATCTAACCCCGTGCTGTACCAGTCCTGGGAGTGTTTGATGGGGACAGTGTAGAGGGAGGTTTACTCTGTATCTAACCGCGTGCTGTCCCGTCCTGGGAGTGTTTGATGGGGACAGTGTCGAGGGAGCTTTACTCTGTATCTAACCCCATGCTGTACCTGTCCTGGGAGTGTTTGATGAGGACAGTGTAGAGGGAGCTTTACTCTGTATCTAACCCCATGCTGTACCTGTCCTGGGAGTGTCTGATGGGGACAGTGTAGAGGCAGCTTTACTCTGTATCTAAACCCATGCTGTACCTGTCCTGGGAGTGTTTGATGGGGACTGTGTAGAGGGAGCTTTACTCTGTATGTAAACCCGTGTTGTACCTGTCCTGGGAGTGTTTGATGGGGACAGTGTAGGGGGAGCTTTACTCTGTATCTAACCCCGTGCTGTACCTGTACTGGGAGTGTTTGATGGGGACAATGTAGAGGGAGCTTTACTCTGTATCTAACCCCGTGCTGTACCTGTCCTGGGAGTGTTTGATGGGGACAGTGTAGAGGGAGCTTTACTCTGTATCTAACCCCGTGCTGTACCTGTCCTGGGAGTATTTGATGGGGACAGTGTAGGGGGAGCTTTACTCTGTATCTAACCCCGTGCTGTACCTGTCCTGGGAGTGTTTGATGGGGACAGTGTAGAGGGAGCTTTACTCTGTATCTAACCCCGTGCTGTACCTGTCCTGGGAGTGTTTGATGGGGACAGTGTAGGGGGAGCTTTACTCTGTATCTAACCCCGTGCTGTACCTGTCCTGGGAGTGTTTGATGGGGACAGTGTAGAGGGAGCTTTATTCTGTATCTAACCCCGTGCTGTACCTGTCCTGGGAGTGTTTGATGGGGACAGTGTAGGGGGAGCTTTACTCTGTATCTAAGCCCGTGCTGTACCTGTCCTGGGAGTGTTTGATGAGGACAGTGTAGAGGGAGCTTTACTCTGTATCTAACCCCATGCTGTACCTGTCCTGGGAGTGCCTGATGGGAACAGTGTAGAGGGAGCTTTACTCTGTATCTAACCCCGTGCTGTACCTGTCCTGGGAGTGTTTGATGGGGACTGTGTAGAGGGAGCTTTACTCTGTATCTAACCCCGTGCTGTACCTGTCCTGGGAGTGTCTGATGGGGACTGTGTAGAGGGAGCTTTACTCTGTATCTAACCCCGTGCTGTACCTGTCCTGGGAGTGTCTGATGGGGACAGTGTAGAGGGAGCTTTACTCTGTATCTAAACCCGTGCTGTACCTGTCCTGGGAGTGTTTGATGGGGACAGTGTAGGGGGAGCTTTACTCTGTATCTAAACCCGTGTTGTACCTGTCCTGGGAGTGTTTGATGGGGACAGTGTAGGGGGAGCTTTACTCTGTATCTAACCCCGTGCTGTACCAGTCCTGGGAGTGTTTGATGGGGACAGTGTAGGGGGAGCTTTACTCTGTATCTAACCCCGTGCTGTACCTGTCCTGGGAGTGTTTGATGGGGACAGTGTAGAGGGAGCTTTACTCTGTATCTAACCCCGTGCTGTACCTGTCCTGGGAGTGTTTGATGGGGACAGTGTAGAGGGAGCTTTACTCTGTATCTAACCCCGTGGACAAGGCCGCACCTTGTCTTTGAACTCCTCCAGAGGAACGGGTGTCCCCCATTTCAGATCTCGTGTGATGCACCGTTGTTTCAGGCCGTCTCGGATCCAGGAGCGGGTGATGAAGCGAGCGTTTGGTGTCCAGTCTCCAGAATCGATGGATTTTTGGAGCCATTTCTCCAGCCTGTCTTCCAGCTGTGTTCGAGGGGAAACCCAGATTGATTAATGGAACTAAAGCCCCCTACACACCCCCTCCCTATCTCTGTAACCTCCTCCAGCCCCCTACACCCCTCCCTATCTCTGTAACCTCCTCCAGCACGGTAGCCTTGTGGAGAGCACAATTGCTTCACAGCTCCAGGGTCCCAGGTTCGATTCTGGCTTGGGTCACTGTCTGTGCGGAGTCTGCACATCCTCCCCGTGTGTGCGTGGGTTTCCTCCGGGTGCTCCGGTTTCCTCCCGCAGTCCAAAGATGTGCAGGTTAGGTGGATTGGCCGTGATAAATTGCCCTTAGTGTCCAAAATTGCCAGTAGTGTTTGTTGGGTGGGGTTACTGGGTTATGGGGATAGGGTAGAGGTGTGGACCTCGGATAGGGTGCTCTTTCCAAGAGCCGGTGCAGACTCGATGGGCTGAATGGCCTCCTTCTGCACTGTAAATTCTATGAAAATCTCTGTAACCTCCTCCAGCCCCCTACACCCCTCCCTATCTCTGTAACCTCCTCCAGCCCCTACACCCCTCCCTATCTCTGTAACCTCCTCCAGCCCCCTACACCCCTCCCTATCTCTGTAACCTCCTCCAGTCCCCGACACCCCTCCCTATCTCTGTAACCTCCTCCAGCCCCCTACACCCCTCCCCATCTCTGTAACCTCCTCCAGCCCCCCACACCCCTCCCTATCTCTGTAACCTCCTCCTGCCCCCTACACCCCTCCCTATCTCTGTAACCTCCTCCAGCCCCCCACAGCCCTCCCTATCTCTGTAACCTCCTCCTGCCCCCTACACCCCTCCCTATCTCTGTAACCTCCTCCAGCCCCGACACCCTCCCTATCTCTGTAACCTCCTCCAGTCCACTACACCCCCTCCCTATCTCTGTACCTCCTTCAGCCCCCCTACACCCCTCCTATCTCTGTAACCTCCTCCAGCCCCTACACCCCTCCCTATCTCTGTAACCTCCTCCAGTCCACTACACCCCTCCCTATCTCTGTAACCTCCTCCAGCCCCCTACACCCCTCCCTATCTCTGTAACCTCCTCCACCCCTACACCCCTCCCGATCTCTGTAACCTCCTCCACCCCCTACACCCCTCCCTATCACTGTAACCTCCTCCAGCCCCTACACCCCTCCCTATCTCTGTAACCTCCTCCAGTCCCCTACACTCCTCCCTATCTCTGAAACCTCCTCCAGGCCCCCTACACCCCTCCCTATCTCTGTACCTCCTCCAGTCCCCCTACACCCCTCCCTATCTCTGTAACCTCCTCCAGCCCCCTACACCCCTCCCTATCTCTGTAACCTCCTCCAGTCCCTACACCCCTCCCTATCTCTGTAACCTCCTCCAGCCCCCTACACCCCTCCTATCTCTGTAACCTCCTCCAGCCCCCTACACCCCTCCCTATCTCTGTAACCTCCTCCAGCCCCTACACCCCTCCCTATCTCTGTAACTCCTCCAGCCCCCTACACACCTCCCTATCTCTGTAACCTCCTCCAGCCCCCCGACACCCCTCCCTATCTCTGTAACCTCCTCCAGCCCCCTACACCCCTCCCTATCTCTGTAACCTCCTCCAGCCCCCTACACCTCCCTATCTCTGTAACCTCCTCCAGCCCCCTACACCCCTCCCTATCTCTGTAACATCCTCCAGCCCCCTACACCCCTCCCTATCTCTGTAACCTCCTCCAGCCCTCCTACACCCCTCCCTATCTCTGTAACCTCCTCCAGCCCTACACCCCTCCCTATCTCTGTAACCTCCTCCAGCCCATACACCCCTCCTATCTCTGTAACCTCCTCCAGCCCCCCTACACCCTCCCTATCTCTGTAACCTCCTCCAGCCCTCCTACACCCCTCCCTATCTCTGTAACCTCCTCCAGCCCCTACACCCCTCCCTATCTCTGTAACCTCCTCCAGTCCCCTACACCCTCCCTATCTCTGTAACCTCCTCAGTCCACTACAACCCCCTCCCTATCTCTGTAACCTCCTCCAGTCCCTACACCCCTCTCCCTATCTCTGTAACCTCCTCCAGCCCCTACACCCCTCCATATCTCTGTAACCTCCTCCAGCCCCCTACACCCTCCCTATCTCTGTAACCTCCTCCAGCCCCCTACACCCTCCCTATCGCTGTAACCTCCTCCAGCCCCTACACCCCTCCCTATCTCTGTAACCTCCTCCTGCCCCCCTACAACCCTCCCTATCTCTGTAACCTCCTCCAGCCCCTACACCCCTCCCTATCTCTGTAACCTCCTCCAGCCCTACACCCCTCCCTATCTCTGTAACCTCCTCCAGTCCCCGTCAACCCTCCCTATCTCTAATCACCACCTCCAGACCCCTACAACCCTCCCCATCTCTGTAACCTCCTCCAGCCCCTACACACCTCCCCATCTCTGTAACCTCCTCCAGCCCCTACACCCCCTCCCTATCTCTGTAACCTCCTCCAGCCCCCCTACACCCCACCCTATCTCTATCACCTCCTCCAGCCCCCTACACCCCTCCCTATCTCTGTAACCTCCTTCAGCCCCTACACCCCTCCCTATCTCTGTAACCTCCTCCATCCCCCTACACCCCTCCCTATCTCTGTAACCTCCTCCAGCCCCCTACACCCCTCCCTATCTCTGTCACCTCCTCCATCCCCCTATCTCTGTAACCTCCTCCAGTCCCCTACACCCCTCCCTATCTCTGTAACCTCCTCCAGCCCCCTACACCCCTCCGATCTCTGTAACTTCCTGCAGCCCCCTACACCCCTCCCTATCTCTGTAACCTCCTCATCCCCTACACCCTCCCTAGCTCTGTAACCTCCTCCAGCCCCCTACAACCCTCCCTATCTCTGTAACCTCCTGCAGCCCCCTACACCCCTCCCTATCTCTGTAACCTCGCCCAGCCCCTACACCCCTCCCTATCTCTGTAACCTCCTCCAGCCCCATACACCCCTCCCTATCTCTGTAACCTCCTCCAGCCCCCTACACCCCCTCCTATCTCTGTAACCTCCTCCATCCCCTACACCCCCTCCCCATCCCTGTAACCTCCTCCAGCCCCTACACCCCCTCCCTATCTCTGTAACCTCCTCCAGCCCCCCTACAACCCCTCCCTATCTCTGTAACCTCCTCCAGCCCCTACACCCCTCCCTATCTCTGTAACCTCCTCCAGCCCCCCTACACCCCTCCCTATCTCTGTAACCTCCTCCAGCCCCCCTACACCCCTCCCTATCTCTGTAACCTCCTCCAGCCCCTACACCCCTCCCTATATCTGTAACCTCCTCCAGTCCCCCTACACCCCTCCCTATATCTGTAACCTCCTCCAGTCCCCTACACCCCTCCCTATCTCTGTAACCTCCTCCAGCCCCCTACACCCCTCCCTATCTCTGTAACACTCCTCCAGCCCCCCTACACCCCTCCCTATCTCTGTACTCCTCCAGCCCCTACACCCCTCCCTATCTCTGTAACCTCCTCCAGCCCCTACACCCCTCCCTATCTCTGTAACCTCCTCCAGTCCCCTACAACCCTCCTATCTCTGTAACCCTTCTCCATCCCCTACACCCCTCCCCATCCCTGTAACCTCCTCCAGCCCCTACACCCCTCCCTATCTCTGTAACCTCCTCCAGCCCCCCTACACCCCTCCCTATCTCTGTAACCTCCTCCAGCCCCTACACCCCTCCCTATCTCTGTAACCTCCTCCAGCCCCCCTACACCCCCTCCCTATCTCTGTAACCTCCTCCAGTCCCCCTACACCCCTCCCTATATCTGTAACCTCCTCCAGTCCCCCTACACCCCTCCCTATATCTGTAACCTCCTCCAGCCCCCTACACCCTCCCTATCTCTGTATCCTCCTCCAGCCCCGTACAACCCTCCCTATCTCTGTAACCTCCTCCAGCCCCCTACACCCCCTCCCTATCTCTGTAACCTCCTCCAGCCCCCCTACACCCCTCCCTATCTCTGTAACCTCCTCCAGTCCCCTACACCTCCCTATCTCTGTAACCTCCTCCAGCCCCCTACACCCCTCCCTATCTCTGTAACCTCCTCCAGCCCCCTACACCCCTCCCTATCTCTGTAACCTCCTCCAGCCCCTACAACCTGAGAGAGAGCGCGAGACAGGGAGAGAGAGCGCGAGACAGGGAGAGAGAGCGCGAGACAGGGAGAGAGAGCGCGAGACAGGGAGAGAGAGCGCGAGACAGGGAGAGAGAGCGCGAGACAGGGAGAGAGAGCGCGAGACAGGGAGAGAGAGCGCGAGACAGGGAGAGAGCGCGCGAGACAGGGAGAGAGCGCGCGAGACAGGGAGAGAGCGCGCGAGACAGGGAGAGAGAGCGCGAGACAGGGAGAGAGAGAGCGCGAGACAGGGAGAGAGAGCGCGAGACAGGGAGAGAGAGCGCGAGACAGGGAGAGAGAGCGCGAGACAGGGAGAGAGCGCGCGAGACAGGAGAGAGCGCGCGAGACAGGGAAGAGAGAGCGCGAGACAGGGAGAGGAGCGCGAGACAGGAGAGAGAGCGCGAGACAGGGAGAGAGAGCGCGAGACAGGGAGAGAGAGCGCGAGACAGGGAGAGAGAGCGCGAGACAGGGAGAGAGAGCGCGAGACAGGGAGAGAGAGCGCGAGACAGGGAGAGAGAGCGCGAGACAGGGAGAGAGAGCGCGAGACAGGGAGAGAGAGCGCGAGACAGGGAGAGAGAGCGCGAGACAGGGAGAGAGCGCGCGAGACAGGGAGAGAGCGCGCGAGACAGGGAGAGAGCGAGCGAGACAGGAGAGAGAGCGCGAGACAGGAGAGAGAGCGCGAGACAGGGAGAGAGAGCGCGAGACAGGGAGAGAGAGCGCGAGACAGGGAGAGAGCGCGCGAGACAGGGAGAGAGCGCGCGAGACAGGGGAGAGAGCGCGCGAGACAGGGAGAGAGAGCGCGAGACAGGAGGGAGAGAGCGCGAGACAGGGAGGGAGAGCGCGAGACAGGGAGGGGAGAGCGCGAGACAGGGAGGGAGAGCGCGAGACAGGGAGGGAGAGCGCGAGACAGGGAGGGAGAGCGCGAGACAGGGAGGAGAGCGCGAGACAGGAGGGAGAGCGCGAGACAGGGAGGGAGAGCGCGAGACAGGGAGGGAGAGCGCGAGACAGGAGGAGAGAGCGCGAGACAGGGAGGGAGAGCGCGAGACAGGGAGGGAGAGCGCGAGACAGGGAGGGAGAGCGCGAGACAGGGGAGGGAGAGCGCGAGACAGGGAGGGAGAGCGCGAGACAGGGAGGGAGAGCGCGAGACAGGGAGGAGAGCGCGAGACAGGAGGGAGAGCGCGAGACAGGGAGGGAGAGCGAGAGACAGGGAGGGAGAGCGCGAGACAGGGAGGGAGAGCGCGAGACAGGGAGAGAGAGCGCGAGACAGGGAGAGACGAGCGCGAGACAGGAGAGAGAGAGCGCGAGACAGGGAGAGAGAGCGCGAGGACAGGGAGAGAGAGCGCGAGACGAGGAGGAGAGAGAGCGCGAGACAGGAGAGAGAGCGCGAGACAGGGAGAGAGAGCGCGAGAGACAGGGAGAGAGAGCGCGAGACAGGGAGAGAGAGCGCGAGACAGGGGAGAGAGAGCGCGAGACAGGGAGAGAGAGCGCGAGACAGGGAGAGAGCGAGACAGAGAGCGCGAGACAGGGAGAGAGCGCGCGAGACAGGGAGAGAGCGCAGCCGAGACAGGGAGGAGAGAGCGCGAGACAGGGAGAGAGAGCGCGAGACAGGGAGAGAGAGCGCGAGACAGGGAGACGGAGAGCGCGAGACAGGGAGAGAGAGCGCGAGACAGGGAGAGAGAGCGCGAGACAGGGAGAGAGAGCGCGAGACAGGGAGCGAGAGAGCGCGAGACAGGGAGAGAGAGCGCGAGACAGGGAGAGAGAGCGCGAGACAGGGAGAGAGAGCGCGAGACAGGGAGAGAGAGCGCGAGACAGGGAGAGAGAGCGCGAGACAGGGAGAGAGAGCGCGAGACAGGGAGAGAGAGCGCGAGACAGGGAGAGAGAGCGCGAGACAGGGAGAGAGAGCGCGAGACAGGGAGAGAGAGCGCGAGACAGGGAGAGAGAGCGCGAGACAGGGAGAGAGCGCGAGACAGGGAGAGAGCGCGCGAGACAGGGAGAGAGAGCGCGAGACAGGGAGAGAGAGCGCGAGACAGGGAGAGAGAGCGCGAGACAGGGAGAGAGAGCGCGAGACAGGGAGAGAGAGCGCGAGACAGGGAGAGAGCGCGCGAGACAGGGAGAGAGCGCGCAGAGACAGGGAGAGAGCGCGCGAGACAGGGAGAGAGAGCGCGAGACAGGGAGAGAGAGCGCGAGACAGGGAGAGAACGCGAGACAGGAGAGAGAGCGCGAGACAGGGAGAGAGAGCGCGAGACAGGAGAGAGAGCGCGAGACAGGGAGAGAGAGCGCGAGACAGGGAGAGAGAGCGCGAGACAGGGAGAGAGAGCGCGAGACAGGGAGAGAGAGCGCGAGACAGGGAGAGAGAGCGCGAGACAGGGAGAGAGAGCGCGAGACAGGGAGAGAGGAGCGCGAGACAGGGAGAGAGAGCGCGAGACAGGGAGAGAGAGCGCGAGACAGGGAGAGAGAGAGCGCGAGACAGGAGAGAGAGCGCGAGACAGGAGAGAGAGCGCGAGACAGGGAGAGAGAGCGCGAGACAGGGAGAGAGAGCGCGAGACAGGGAGAGAGAGCGCGAGACAGGGAGAGAGAGCGCGAGACAGGGAGAGAGAGCGCGAGACAGGGAGAGAGAGCGCGAGACAGGGAGAGAGAGCGCGAGACAGGGAGAGAGAGCGCGAGACAGGGAGAGAGAGCGCGAGACAGGGAGAGAGAGCGCGAGACAGGGAGAGAGAGCGCGAGACAGGGAGAGAGAGCGCGAGACAGGGAGAGAGAGCGCGAGACAGGGAGAGAGAGCGCGAGACAGGGAGAGAGAGCGCGAGACAGGGAGAGAGAGCGCGGAGACAGGGAGAGAGAGCGCGAGACAGGGAGAGAGAGCGCGAGACAGG
Source organism: Scyliorhinus torazame (assembly GCF_047496885.1). Lineage (NCBI taxonomy): Eukaryota > Metazoa > Chordata > Chondrichthyes > Carcharhiniformes > Scyliorhinidae > Scyliorhinus > Scyliorhinus torazame. The sequence continues at coordinate 2,530,347 of NC_092738.1, forward strand.
GAGAGAGAGCGCGAGACAGGGAGAGAGAGCGCGAGACAGGGAGAGAGAGCGCGAGACAGGGAGAGAGAGCGCGAGACAGGGAGAGAGAGCGCGAGACAGGGAGAGAGAGCGCGAGACAGGGAGAGAGAGCGCGAGACAGGGAGAGAGAGGCGCGAGACAGGGAGAGAGAGCGCGAGACAGGAGAGAGAGCGCGAGACAGGGAGAGAGAGCGCGAGACAGGGAGAGAGAGCGCGAGACAGGGAGAGAGAGCGCGAGACAGGAGAGAGAGCGCGAGACAGGGAGAGAGAGCGCGAGACAGGGAGAGAGAGCGCGAGACAGGGAGAGAGAGCGCGAGACAGGGAGAGAGAGCGCGAGACAGGGAGAGAGAGCGCGAGACAGGGAGAGAGAGCGCGAGACAGGGAGAGAGAGCGCGAGACAGGGAGAGAGAGCGCGAGACAGGGAGAGAGAGCGCGAGACAGGGAGAGAGAGCGCGAGACAGGGAGAGAGAGCGCGAGACAGGGAGAGAGAGCGCGAGACAGGGAGAGAGAGCGCGAGACAGGGAGAGAGAGCGCGAGGGAGCGAGGGAGAGGAGAGCGCGAGACAGGGAGAGAGAGCGCGGAGACAGGGAGAGAGAGCGCGAGACAGGGAGAGAGAGCGCGAGACACGAGACAGGGAGAGAGAGCGCGAGACAGGGGAGAGAGAGCGCGAGACAGGGAGAGAGAGCGCGAGACAGGGAGAGAGAGCGCGAGACAGGGAGAGAGAGCGCGAGACAGGGAGAGAGAGCGCGAGACAGGGAGAGAGAGCGCGAGACAGGGAGAGAGAGCGCGAGACAGGGAGAGAGAGCGCGAGACAGGGAGAGAGAGCGCGAGACAGGAGAGAGAGCGCGAGACAGGGAGAGAGAGCGCGAGACAGGGAGAGAGAGCGCGAGACAGGGAGAGAGAGCGCGAGACAGGGAGAGAGAGCGCGAGACAGGGAGAGAGAGCGCGAGACAGGGAGAGAGAGCGCGAGACAGGGAGAGAGAGCGCGAGACAGGGAGAGAGAGCGCGAGACAGGGAGAGAGAGCGCGAGACAGGGAGAGAGAGCGCGAGACAGGGAGAGAGAGCGCGAGACAGGGAGAGAGAGCGCGAGACAGGGAGAGAGAGCGCGAGACAGGGAGAGAGAGCGCGAGACAGGGAGAGAGAGCGCGAGACAGGGAGAGAGAGCGCGAGACAGGGAGAGAGAGCGCGAGACAGGGAGAGAGAGCGCGAGACAGGGAGAGAGAGCGCGAGACAGGGAGAGAGAGCGCGAGACAGGGAGAGAGAGCGCGAGACAGGGAGAGAGAGCGCGAGACAGGGAGAGAGAGCGCGAGACAGGGAGAGAGAGCGCGAGACAGGGAGAGAGAGCGCGAGACAGGGAGAGAGAGCGCGAGACAGGGAGAGAGAGCGCGAGACAGGGAGAGAGAGCGCGAGACAGGGAGAGAGAGCGCGAGACAGGGAGAGAGAGCGCGAGACAGGAGAGAGAGCGCGAGACAGGGAGAGAGAGCGCGAGACAGGGAGAGAGAGCGCGAGACAGGGAGAGAGAGCGCGAGACAGGGAGAGAGAGCGCGAGACAGGGAGAGAGAGCGCGAGACAGGGAGAGAGAGCGCGAGACAGGGAGAGAGAGCGCGAGACAGGGAGAGAGAGCGCGAGACAGGGAGAGAGAGCGCGAGACAGGGAGAGAGAGCGCGAGACAGGGAGAGAGAGCGCGAGACAGGGAGAGAGAGCGCGAGACAGGGAGAGAGAGCGCGAGACAGGGAGAGAGAGCGCGAGACAGGGAGAGAGAGCGCGCGAGACAGGGAGAGAGCGCGCGAGACAGGGAGAGAGAGCGCGAGACAGGGAGAGAGCGCGCGAGACAGGGAGAGAGCGCGCGAGACAGGGAGAGAGCGCGCGAGACAGGGAGAGAGCGCGCGAGACAGGGAGAGAGCGCGCGAGACAGGGAGAGAGCGCGCGAGACAGGGAGAGAGCGCGCGAGACAGGGAGAGAGCGCGCGAGACAGGGAGAGAGCGCGCGAGACAGGGAGAGAGCGCGCGAGACAGGGAGAGAGCGCGCGAGACAGGGAGAGAGCGCGCGAGACAGGGAGAGAGCGCGCGAGACAGGGAGAGAGCGCGCGAGACAGGGAGAGAGCGCGCGAGACAGGGAGAGAGCGCGCGAGACAGGGAGAGAGCGCGCGAGACAGGGAGAGAGCGCGCGAGACAGGGAGAGAGCGCGCGAGACAGGGAGAGAGCGCGCGAGACAGGGAGAGAGCGCGCGAGACACAGAGAGCGCGAGACAGGAGAAGCGCGCGAGACAGGGAGAGAGCGCGCGAGACAGGGAGAGAGAGAGCGCGCGAGACAGGGAGAGAGCGCGCGAGACAGGGAGAGAGCGCGCGAGACAGGGAGAGAGCGCGCGAGACAGGGAGAGAGCGCGCGAGACAGGGAGAGAGCGAGACGAGCCGAGACAGGGAGAGAGCCGAGACAGGGAGAGAGCGCGAGACAGGGAGAGAGAGCGCGAGACAGGGAGAGAGCGCGCGAGACAGGAGAGAGCGCGCGAGACAGGGAGAGAGCGCGAGACAGGGAGAGAGCGCGCGAGACAGGGAGAGAGCGCGCGAGACAGGGAGAGAGCGCGCGAGACAGGGAGAGAGCGCGCGAGACAGGGAGAGAGAGCGCGAGACAGGGAGAGAGAGCGCGAGACAGGGAGAGAGAGCGCGAGACAGGGAGAGAGAGCGCGAGACAGGGAGAGAGAGCGCGAGACAGGGAGAGAGAGCGCGAGACAGGGAGAGAGAGCGCGAGACAGGAGAGAGAGCGCGAGACAGGGAGAGAGAGCGCGAGACAGGGAGAGAGAGCGCGAGACAGGGAGAGAGAGCGCGAGACAGGAGAGAGAGCGCGAGACAGGGAGAGAGAGCGCGAGACAGGAGAGAGAGCGCGAGACAGGGAGAGAGAGCGCGAGACAGGGAGAGAGAGCGCGAGACAGGGAGAGAGAGCGCGAGACAGGGAGAGAGAGCGCGAGACAGGGAGAGAGAGCGCGAGACAGGGAGAGAGAGCGAGACAGAGAGAGAGAGCGAGACAGAGAGAGAGAGCGAGACAGAGAGATAGAGTGAGACAGAGAGAGAGCGAGACAGGGAGAGAGAGCGAGACAGGGAGAGAGAGCGAGACAGAGAGAGAGCGAGACAGAGAGAGAGCGAGACAGAGAGAGAGCGAGACAGAGAGAGAGAGCGAGACAGAGAGAGCGAGACAGAGAGAGAGCGAGACAGAGAGAGAGCGAGACAGGGAGAGAGAGCGAGACAGGGAGAGCGAGCGAGACAGGGAGAGCGAGCGAGACAGGGAGAGAGAGCGAGACAGGGAGAGAGAGC